>NC_141024.2:38737500-38937500 GCF_052040795.2 Danio rerio
ACCATCGGAAAACGTTCTGTTAATGATAGAAAGGTTCTCTTTGTAATGTTATTATGTGACCATGGAATGACCAAAACAGAACATCCTCCTCAAGTCATTTTGGAAACATTATTATATGACTAAAGGAAGACCATGTGAAAACGTTCTGTTAATGTTAGAAAGGTTCTCTTTGTAACGTTATTATGTGACCATAGCAGGACCAAAACAGAATGTCATCCTCAAGTCATATTGGAAACGTTATTATATGACTAAAAGAGAACATTTTAAGAACATCCCTAATGTTCTGTAAAGGTTCTGAACTTTCATTACCTTTAGAGAACTTTCAGTGAACGTTGCGCAAGGTCGCAAGAACGTCGCCTCCTACCTGGGCATTGACCCAGAGACTGTTTAGATTAGGGATGCCCAAACACGGGCTGTTTCTCAAGTCAAAGAACACAGAGAATGGACTTGCGTTCTTGTGGAGAACGGTCTTGCCAGGTGTCCTTGGAAGAACAAACTCAGGAGACCATGAGGGCAGAGAATGCGTCCTTTGAGAAATGAGATGCTGTGTTCTTCCTGATGGTCACATGACCTTCACGCGTTTTAAATGGTAAATTATTTAAACATTACAGCATTCATACAACAATTTATTGTTTTCCCCCTTTTAAAAATATATACTTTGCATAAAAACATTACAAATATACTCTGCACAATATAAATAAAACTGATTTTAATACGAATTTCAGCAAACAAACACCCTTAATGTGTTTATTCCTTTATTAAGATGTCCATTGTAATGTTTACTTTTACTGTTTCATTTAGGGAAACTCCTGAGCTAAATAAGTTAAATCTCTGAACTTTAATAATAAATCTAAATAAAAAGCTGCACTTTTTTGCTGAGCAAGTTTGGTGCTCAAGTCTGCATCGGTGAATCCTCGATATCAAGATCACATCCGGGAAGTTTCACGCATCCTCTGTTCTTGCGGTCTTGAGTATTGGAACTGAACTTTGGCAGCTGATGATGACGTTGCACGAGAACACGAGGACGCAAGACCGCTGAAGAACGCATATTGAGAAACAGCCACAATCCTGAAGGGCCGATGTCCTGCAGATTTTAGCTCCAACTTGCCTCAACAAACCTGCATGGATGTTTCTAGAAAGCCTAGTATGAGATTGATTAGCTAGTCCAGGTGAGTCTAATTGGGATTGGAAATAAACTTTGCTGGACACCGGCCCTCCAGGACCGAGTATGGGCACCCCTGTTTTAGATGCATGTCACTGATGAGAAGATGATGGATATTTACAGTATGATGACCGAACTGGCCTTAATTGTGGCCCAGCAGGCACAAGACGTCAACATGCTGTCAGATTGAAATTGTACCCTAAGGTCGTGGAGATGGTGCATTTTGTTTGTAATTGAAAATCAGGTTTACATCCAAACTCAAAGTCAGCCCGATGTCACTGTCCAATGTCCAACCTAAAACCAACCAAATTTCAACGTCTAATGATGTTGTGAGCTTGATGTTGTGTCTACGTTTTCACCATGACATCTATCAGACGTTGAATTTTGGTTGCTATAACTGATGAATAAATGTCAGTGTTTGACGTCAATATGATGTTGGTTTAAGATGTTGGCTCGACATTGGATTTTGGTCACTTTCTAACAACCTAAAATCAACCAAATAACAACGTTATTTGATGTCATTATTGGACATCAAAATAATGTTGTTCTTAGACGCTGACTAGACATTGAATTTTGTTCACCTGACATCACAACCTAAATCTAATCTAATATTAGCGTCTTATGACATTGTGTGCCTGCTGGGCCATAACTAAATGCACTACAGAATGTTAGGGAATACACACATCAACAAATTACATGTAAATGTATCAACTTTTAACAGCATAATACTCAGTATTCACTACTCATGAGTACTTTTACTTTGAGTAATATTTGCAACAGGTACATTTATTCTACTCTCACTATATTTTTTATGCAAGTAATGGTATTTTTACTTAAGTATGCTTTCTCAGTACTCTTTCCACCACTGTCGGTGGGAAATAATCTTTCCTGACCAACCTGTCGAGATGTCCTGCGCCTGGAAGTACGTGCCTGATGCCAAATGCCTCTGACCTGCCATCAGGATTTTGGGGACGTCATGAAATTGTGGACTTTGTTTGTTGATAGTTGTGCGGTTAAACAAACCAGAGGGTTCTAAGGCCAGGCTGGTCTGCCCGAACAGGTGTGTCCATTTCCCGTGAGCCTTCGGCCGCACCTCTTGGCACGATTGGGAAAAAAGCAGGGGTTCTAAGGCCAGGCTGGTCTGACCGAGCAGGTGCATCCATTTCCCGCTAGCCTTTGGCCGCGCGTCCTGGCACAATGGAAAAAAGCAGGTGGTCTAAGGGCAGGCTGGTCTGCCCGAGTAAAAGTGTCTGTTTCTTGCAAGCCGTCAGCCGTGGGTCCTGGCTCAATGGCAAAAAAGCAGGGGATCAATGGCCAAGCCGTCTGCCTGAGCAGCTGTGTCTGTTTCCTGCGAGCCTTTGGCTGTGCGTTCTGGCCAAATAGGAAAGAACCAGGGGAGCTATAACCAGGCTGATCTGCCCAAGCAGGTGCATCTTTTTCCCGTGAGCCTTTGGTTGCGCATCCTGGCTCAATGGGAAAGAAGCAGGGGTCTATGGCCAAGCCATCTGCCCGAGCAGTTGCATCCGTTTCTGGCGAGCATTTGGTCGTGCATCCCGGCATGGTTGGGAAAGAACCAAGGGGTCTGTACGTAGACTAGCTGTCCCAGAAAACTTGTTTGAACTCCTATATTATCTGTTGCTAGAACTACGCGTCGTTGGTGCACCCCAGCCACCTCAAAATTTGAGCACTGCCATAGGTAGTTGAACTGGGAAAGGCTGGTGCACCCCAGCTATCTGAACCACAGTACATTAAGGTGGTGGAGAGGGTGGTGCCCCACAACCAGGTGGGTCACCAACAGAACAACTAGCACATGCTTTTTCTCTAAGTCCATGTTCCCGGGCTTAAAAGTGGGGTGCTCGGGCACTGCTGGAGAACAGGTGTCAATCAAGAGAACCCTGTGGGGCTGGCGATGGCCCCAGAAAGGGTGTGGGTCCCTGGGCAGAAGGGGTGTGATTTGTGGGATATTGAGCTCAGTGGTTCCAGCCCCCCTAACGTGGACCCTGGCTCCCTGGGAAGGGTGTGGGTCCCCGGGCAAGCTTTGGTCAAGTGAGAGCTAGTGCAGTGAGTTTGCACGGTGGTGGGTCTTTCTAGCAAGCGTCTGGAACGACTAGGCCAGTTTGTGGGATTGTTGGTCTTTCTAGCGAGCTATCATGGTCCAGTTGGAAGATGGCTGGTCTAATGACTGGTGGGCACAATGACGCCCACTAAATGTCCTGAAAAAGTGCATGTTCGATCAGGTTCTACGATTCTTTTTGAAAAAGGGAAAAGCCGTGCAAAAGCTCCCATGGCTGGCGCAGTAAAGCTGCCCAAAAAGGTGTGTGTGTTTGGTGGGGTTTTACTAAACACTTTGAAAAAGGAAAAGCAGTGCTCAAGCTTCAGCGGCTGGTGCAGTAAAGCTGCCCAAAACGGTGCGTTTTCGATAGGGCTCATACCATCCCTTTGTGGGAAAGAGAAGGAAAAAAAGCTGTGCAAAAGCTCCCACGGCTGGCACAGTAAAGCTGCCAAAATGGTGCGTGTTCGATGGGGCTCATACCATCCCTTTGTGGGAAAGAGAAAGAAAAAGGCTGTGTAAAAGCTCCGACGGCTGGCGCAGTAAAGCTGCCCAAACGGTGCGTTGTTCCTTGGACACACATGGTTCCTTTGAAAGAGGAATGGGGAAATCCCCCAAAAGTAGTTACAGCTTATCCATGCATTGGACCAAGGGGATCTTGAAGGTATCGGTTTATACCCCTGGTTCAGGGGTGGATGTTTTCCCCTTTAAGAAGTGTCACCAGCGTCATGACTCGGAAGTGGATGCCTCTGCCGCCTCCTTTTAAACCATTCCCCTCAGTGTGTAAGTCTTTCCCTGCAGCATTGATCTTGGATGGTCATGGCTGAATGTACACTCTGCTTCAGTCTACAGCCGGCTCTTGTCGCACCTGTTAGCGGTTGACAAGGTGACAAACTCGGAAGAGAAGAGGCTTTTGCTCTCGCTCAGCGCTGGCAATAAGGACACACGTAAGATGCTGTGCCGGGTGCCCAGCTGTTGCAGAACACCGGCCCGTCTAGACAGACACCTGAAGCAGCACACAGAGCTCTCTGTCTCTGGCCGGAAAGAGGCCATGGGAAGAGCAAAGCATCGAAAAGTGACTCAGGAGTTGTTGCTCAGGAGTAGTTGCGTGGTTGCAATCGAATTAATGGGCGGTTCCTGTGGTGTCTCGGTTACCGTGGTCGGAAGACGATGATTGGGAACCAGTTGGCCCAGAAGCCGAGTGTCTGTGTGCTGAACCTTGCTGCATGCTTACTACAGAGTGCATCCAGTCCCAGCTCATAGATCTCAGCAAGCTGGTGGGGGGGAAGAGGAGGAGAAGGTAGTCTCCTGCTCAGCCGGCACCACTTCCCCGACCCGGCCCCCAGGCAAGGGGTGGCCAAAGATCCTACACCCCCCAGACCTCTGGAAGCCTACGTCTCACAAAAGTACTCCTACCCGGACTATGTTCCCGCCCTGAGTTGAGTATAGTTATGGCACTTTTCTGTTGGGCTGGTGGGGGTATATCATCAGGGCAGACTTTAGACTTTCGTCCCATTTCTGCAGACCTGCTCTTGGAAGAGATTGAGGGTTATAAACTGGAAAGCGAGTTCACTGGCCGTCTGCAAAACGTCTCATCCAAACTGAGGAGAATCAAGTCAAGTCAAGAGTTTTATTTGTCACATAAATAATAATACAAAGTATGACCAGCAGTGAATGAAGGTCAGGTCCGCTCCAGAGACAGTGCAAGTATAGATAAACAAAAATTAAATAATAATAAGAAAAATATGTGCAAAAAATAATTAAAATTATACAAAGTAATAAGTAGCAGCAATATGAGGTATCTTATAGATATGACTAATACAGTGATATATACGTAGAGTCAAGTGATGTATACACCGGGTTAGAATTTAGAAGCCTGATGGCCTGGGGAAAGAAGCTCCTCCTAAGTCTCTCAGTTTTTGCCATCAAGCTACAGAAAAGCTTACCAGATGGAAGCAAAGTGGATAGGTAATTACCAGGGTGATTTAAGTCCTTACATTTTAACAGTTCTATTTTTACAGCTTTCAGATGGATGTCCTGCTAGGAGGGAAGCAGACATTGAGATGCGCTGCTAATCGCACAACTCTTTGAAGTGCTTTGCGGTCCTGGTTTGAGCTGTTTCCATACCACATTGAGATACATTGAGTCAATACGCTTTCTATGGTCCCTGAATAGAAAGTTTTTAGGATTGATCAAGGGTTCCTAGGGTATATGGAAAAGCTAAGTGGATCTAGAGAACTTCTTTTTTCTCAAGAGCCACTGGGAATCCGAGTTTACACAGCATTTTAAGCTCTCTTTCACAGAATATGCTGTCACATTGTTTGCACGATTGAAAATAAGCATGAAAGATTGCAGTTGTCTCCAAGGCCTGCCTGGTAGCCAGCCGCTGACACCAACTGCTGAAGAAAAATCCCTGCCCTTCTAGGTGAATAATCCACCCCGGTGAAAACTGCTTTTTTTTTTTTTTTTTTTTTTTTTACTTTTTTTGTGGCACAAAAAGCTTAAGCAGCTATTTAAAACAGGCGCTCCACCAGTCCGACCAGCTCACTGGCATCCACTTCAGCCCGATGCAATGCCTTTCCAGGGGAAAAATATGGCAGCGAAAGCTGTCAAGCGTTGGAATTTATCAGCTGCCAAATGAAGCACTTCGAAAAGCTTACAGCACCTGGTATTCCCAGGCGGTCTCCCATCCAAGTACTAACCAGGCCCGACCCTGCTTTACTTCCGAGTTCAGATGAGATCGGGCATTTCCAGGGTGGTATGGCCGTAAGCGAAAGAGGCTGTCAAGCGTTGGCTATTTAAATCAGCTGCCAAATGAAGCACTTCGAAAAGCTTACAGCACCTGGTATTCCCAGGCGGTCTCCCATCCAAGTACTAACCAGGCCCGACCCTGCTTTACTTCCGAGTTCAGATGAGATCGGGCATTTCCAGGGTGGTATGGCCGTAAGCGAAAGAGGCTGTCAAGCGTTGGCTATTTAAATCAGCTGCCAAATGAAGCACTTCGAAAAGCTTACAGCACCTGGTATTCCCAGGCGGTCTCCCATCCAAGTACTAACCAGGCCCGACCCTGCTTTACTTCCGAGTTCAGATGAGATCGGGCATTTCCAGGGTGGTATGGCCGTAAGCGAAAGAGGCTGTCAAGCGTTGGCTATTTAAATCAGCTGCCAAATGAAGCACTTCGAAAAGCTTACAGCACCTGGTATTCCCAGGCGGTCTCCCATCCAAGTACTAACCAGGCCCGACCCTGCTTTACTTCCGAGTTCAGATGAGATCGGGCATTTCCAGGGTGGTATGGCCGTAAGCGAAAGAGGCTGTCAAGCGTTGGCTATTTAAATCAGCTGCCAAATGAAGCACTTCGAAAAGCTTACAGCACCTGGTATTCCCAGGCGGTCTCCCATCCAAGTACTAACCAGGCCCGACCCTGCTTTACTTCCGAGTTCAGATGAGATCGGGCATTTCCAGGGTGGTATGGCCGTAAGCGAAAGAGGCTGTCAAGCGTTGGCTATTTAAATCAGCTGCCAAATGAAGCACTTCGAAAAGCTTACAGCACCTGGTATTCCCAGGCGGTCTCCCATCCAAGTACTAACCAGGCCCGACCCTGCTTTACTTCCGAGTTCAGATGAGATCGGGCATTTCCAGGGTGGTATGGCCGTAAGCGAAAGAGGCTGTCAAGCGTTGGCTATTTAAATCAGCTGCCAAATGAAGCACTTCGAAAAGCTTACAGCACCTGGTATTCCCAGGCGGTCTCCCATCCAAGTACTAACCAGGCCCGACCCTGCTTTACTTCCGAGTTCAGATGAGATCGGGCATTTCCAGGGTGGTATGGCCGTAAGCGAAAGAGGCTGTCAAGCGTTGGCTATTTAAATCAGCTGCCAAATGAAGCACTTCGAAAAGCTTACAGCACCTGGTATTCCCAGGCGGTCTCCCATCCAAGTACTAACCAGGCCCGACCCTGCTTTACTTCCGAGTTCAGATGAGATCGGGCATTTCCAGGGTGGTATGGCCGTAAGCGAAAGAGGCTGTCAAGCGTTGGCTATTTAAATCAGCTGCCAAATGAAGCACTTCGAAAAGCTTACAGCACCTGGTATTCCCAGGCGGTCTCCCATCCAAGTACTAACCAGGCCCGACCCTGCTTTACTTCCGAGTTCAGATGAGATCGGGCATTTCCAGGGTGGTATGGCCGTAAGCGAAAGAGGCTGTCAAGCGTTGGCTATTTAAATCAGCTGCCAAATGAAGCACTTCGAAAAGCTTACAGCACCTGGTATTCCCAGGCGGTCTCCCATCCAAGTACTAACCAGGCCCGACCCTGCTTTACTTCCGAGTTCAGATGAGATCGGGCATTTCCAGGGTGGTATGGCCGTAAGCGAAAGAGGCTGTCAAGCGTTGGCTATTTAAATCAGCTGCCAAATGAAGCACTTCGAAAAGCTTACAGCACCTGGTATTCCCAGGCGGTCTCCCATCCAAGTACTAACCAGGCCCGACCCTGCTTTACTTCCGAGTTCAGATGAGATCGGGCATTTCCAGGGTGGTATGGCCGTAAGCGAAAGAGGCTGTCAAGCGTTGGCTATTTAAATCAGCTGCCAAATGAAGCACTTCGAAAAGCTTACAGCACCTGGTATTCCCAGGCGGTCTCCCATCCAAGTACTAACCAGGCCCGACCCTGCTTTACTTCCGAGTTCAGATGAGATCGGGCATTTCCAGGGTGGTATGGCCGTAAGCGAAAGAGGCTGTCAAGCGTTGGCTATTTAAATCAGCTGCCAAATGAAGCACTTCGAAAAGCTTACAGCACCTGGTATTCCCAGGCGGTCTCCCATCCAAGTACTAACCAGGCCCGACCCTGCTTTACTTCCGAGTTCAGATGAGATCGGGCATTTCCAGGGTGGTATGGCCGTAAGCGAAAGAGGCTGTCAAGCGTTGGCTATTTAAATCAGCTGCCAAATGAAGCACTTCGAAAAGCTTACAGCACCTGGTATTCCCAGGCGGTCTCCCATCCAAGTACTAACCAGGCCCGACCCTGCTTTACTTCCGAGTTCAGATGAGATCGGGCATTTCCAGGGTGGTATGGCCGTAAGCGAAAGAGGCTGTCAAGCGTTGGCTATTTAAATCAGCTGCCAAATGAAGCACTTCGAAAAGCTTACAGCACCTGGTATTCCCAGGCGGTCTCCCATCCAAGTACTAACCAGGCCCGACCCTGCTTTACTTCCGAGTTCAGATGAGATCGGGCATTTCCAGGGTGGTATGGCCGTAAGCGAAAGAGGCTGTCAAGCGTTGGCTATTTAAATCAGCTGCCAAATGAAGCACTTCGAAAAGCTTACAGCACCTGGTATTCCCAGGCGGTCTCCCATCCAAGTACTAACCAGGCCCGACCCTGCTTTACTTCCGAGTTCAGATGAGATCGGGCATTTCCAGGGTGGTATGGCCGTAAGCGAAAGAGGCTGTCAAGCGTTGGCTATTTAAATCAGCTGCCAAATGAAGCACTTCGAAAAGCTTACAGCACCTGGTATTCCCAGGCGGTCTCCCATCCAAGTACTAACCAGGCCCGACCCTGCTTTACTTCCGAGTTCAGATGAGATCGGGCATTTCCAGGGTGGTATGGCCGTAAGCGAAAGAGGCTGTCAAGCGTTGGCTATTTAAATCAGCTGCCAAATGAAGCACTTCGAAAAGCTTACAGCACCTGGTATTCCCAGGCGGTCTCCCATCCAAGTACTAACCAGGCCCGACCCTGCTTTACTTCCGAGTTCAGATGAGATCGGGCATTTCCAGGGTGGTATGGCCGTAAGCGAAAGAGGCTGTCAAGCGTTGGCTATTTAAATCAGCTGCCAAATGAAGCACTTCGAAAAGCTTACAGCACCTGGTATTCCCAGGCGGTCTCCCATCCAAGTACTAACCAGGCCCGACCCTGCTTTACTTCCGAGTTCAGATGAGATCGGGCATTTCCAGGGTGGTATGGCCGTAAGCGAAAGAGGCTGTCAAGCGTTGGCTATTTAAATCAGCTGCCAAATGAAGCACTTCGAAAAGCTTACAGCACCTGGTATTCCCAGGCGGTCTCCCATCCAAGTACTAACCAGGCCCGACCCTGCTTTACTTCCGAGTTCAGATGAGATCGGGCATTTCCAGGGTGGTATGGCCGTAAGCGAAAGAGGCTGTCAAGCGTTGGCTATTTAAATCAGCTGCCAAATGAAGCACTTCGAAAAGCTTACAGCACCTGGTATTCCCAGGCGGTCTCCCATCCAAGTACTAACCAGGCCCGACCCTGCTTTACTTCCGAGTTCAGATGAGATCGGGCATTTCCAGGGTGGTATGGCCGTAAGCGAAAGAGGCTGTCAAGCGTTGGCTATTTAAATCAGCTGCCAAATGAAGCACTTCGAAAAGCTTACAGCACCTGGTATTCCCAGGCGGTCTCCCATCCAAGTACTAACCAGGCCCGACCCTGCTTTACTTCCGAGTTCAGATGAGATCGGGCATTTCCAGGGTGGTATGGCCGTAAGCGAAAGAGGCTGTCAAGCGTTGGCTATTTAAATCAGCTGCCAAATGAAGCACTTCGAAAAGCTTACAGCACCTGGTATTCCCAGGCGGTCTCCCATCCAAGTACTAACCAGGCCCGACCCTGCTTTACTTCCGAGTTCAGATGAGATCGGGCATTTCCAGGGTGGTATGGCCGTAAGCGAAAGAGGCTGTCAAGCGTTGGCTATTTAAATCAGCTGCCAAATGAAGCACTTCGAAAAGCTTACAGCACCTGGTATTCCCAGGCGGTCTCCCATCCAAGTACTAACCAGGCCCGACCCTGCTTTACTTCCGAGTTCAGATGAGATCGGGCATTTCCAGGGTGGTATGGCCGTAAGCGAAAGAGGCTGTCAAGCGTTGGCTATTTAAATCAGCTGCCAAATGAAGCACTTCGAAAAGCTTACAGCACCTGGTATTCCCAGGCGGTCTCCCATCCAAGTACTAACCAGGCCCGACCCTGCTTTACTTCCGAGTTCAGATGAGATCGGGCATTTCCAGGGTGGTATGGCCGTAAGCGAAAGAGGCTGTCAAGCGTTGGCTATTTAAATCAGCTGCCAAATGAAGCACTTCGAAAAGCTTACAGCACCTGGTATTCCCAGGCGGTCTCCCATCCAAGTACTAACCAGGCCCGACCCTGCTTTACTTCCGAGTTCAGATGAGATCGGGCATTTCCAGGGTGGTATGGCCGTAAGCGAAAGAGGCTGTCAAGCGTTGGCTATTTAAATCAGCTGCCAAATGAAGCACTTCGAAAAGCTTACAGCACCTGGTATTCCCAGGCGGTCTCCCATCCAAGTACTAACCAGGCCCGACCCTGCTTTACTTCCGAGTTCAGATGAGATCGGGCATTTCCAGGGTGGTATGGCCGTAAGCGAAAGAGGCTGTCAAGCGTTGGCTATTTAAATCAGCTGCCAAATGAAGCACTTCGAAAAGCTTACAGCACCTGGTATTCCCAGGCGGTCTCCCATCCAAGTACTAACCAGGCCCGACCCTGCTTTACTTCCGAGTTCAGATGAGATCGGGCATTTCCAGGGTGGTATGGCCGTAAGCGAAAGAGGCTGTCAAGCGTTGGCTATTTAAATCAGCTGCCAAATGAAGCACTTCGAAAAGCTTACAGCACCTGGTATTCCCAGGCGGTCTCCCATCCAAGTACTAACCAGGCCCGACCCTGCTTTACTTCCGAGTTCAGATGAGATCGGGCATTTCCAGGGTGGTATGGCCGTAAGCGAAAGAGGCTGTCAAGCGTTGGCTATTTAAATCAGCTGCCAAATGAAGCACTTCGAAAAGCTTACAGCACCTGGTATTCCCAGGCGGTCTCCCATCCAAGTACTAACCAGGCCCGACCCTGCTTTACTTCCGAGTTCAGATGAGATCGGGCATTTCCAGGGTGGTATGGCCGTAAGCGAAAGAGGCTGTCAAGCGTTGGCTATTTAAATCAGCTGCCAAATGAAGCACTTCGAAAAGCTTACAGCACCTGGTATTCCCAGGCGGTCTCCCATCCAAGTACTAACCAGGCCCGACCCTGCTTTACTTCCGAGTTCAGATGAGATCGGGCATTTCCAGGGTGGTATGGCCGTAAGCGAAAGAGGCTGTCAAGCGTTGGCTATTTAAATCAGCTGCCAAATGAAGCACTTCGAAAAGCTTACAGCACCTGGTATTCCCAGGCGGTCTCCCATCCAAGTACTAACCAGGCCCGACCCTGCTTTACTTCCGAGTTCAGATGAGATCGGGCATTTCCAGGGTGGTATGGCCGTAAGCGAAAGAGGCTGTCAAGCGTTGGCTATTTAAATCAGCTGCCAAATGAAGCACTTCGAAAAGCTTACAGCACCTGGTATTCCCAGGCGGTCTCCCATCCAAGTACTAACCAGGCCCGACCCTGCTTTACTTCCGAGTTCAGATGAGATCGGGCATTTCCAGGGTGGTATGGCCGTAAGCGAAAGAGGCTGTCAAGCGTTGGCTATTTAAATCAGCTGCCAAATGAAGCACTTCGAAAAGCTTACAGCACCTGGTATTCCCAGGCGGTCTCCCATCCAAGTACTAACCAGGCCCGACCCTGCTTTACTTCCGAGTTCAGATGAGATCGGGCATTTCCAGGGTGGTATGGCCGTAAGCGAAAGAGGCTGTCAAGCGTTGGCTATTTAAATCAGCTGCCAAATGAAGCACTTCGAAAAGCTTACAGCACCTGGTATTCCCAGGCGGTCTCCCATCCAAGTACTAACCAGGCCCGACCCTGCTTTACTTCCGAGTTCAGATGAGATCGGGCATTTCCAGGGTGGTATGGCCGTAAGCGAAAGAGGCTGTCAAGCGTTGGCTATTTAAATCAGCTGCCAAATGAAGCACTTCGAAAAGCTTACAGCACCTGGTATTCCCAGGCGGTCTCCCATCCAAGTACTAACCAGGCCCGACCCTGCTTTACTTCCGAGTTCAGATGAGATCGGGCATTTCCAGGGTGGTATGGCCGTAAGCGAAAGAGGCTGTCAAGCGTTGGCTATTTAAATCAGCTGCCAAATGAAGCACTTCGAAAAGCTTACAGCACCTGGTATTCCCAGGCGGTCTCCCATCCAAGTACTAACCAGGCCCGACCCTGCTTTACTTCCGAGTTCAGATGAGATCGGGCATTTCCAGGGTGGTATGGCCGTAAGCGAAAGAGGCTGTCAAGCGTTGGCTATTTAAATCAGCTGCCAAATGAAGCACTTCGAAAAGCTTACAGCACCTGGTATTCCCAGGCGGTCTCCCATCCAAGTACTAACCAGGCCCGACCCTGCTTTACTTCCGAGTTCAGATGAGATCGGGCATTTCCAGGGTGGTATGGCCGTAAGCGAAAGAGGCTGTCAAGCGTTGGCTATTTAAATCAGCTGCCAAATGAAGCACTTCGAAAAGCTTACAGCACCTGGTATTCCCAGGCGGTCTCCCATCCAAGTACTAACCAGGCCCGACCCTGCTTTACTTCCGAGTTCAGATGAGATCGGGCATTTCCAGGGTGGTATGGCCGTAAGCGAAAGAGGCTGTCAAGCGTTGGCTATTTAAATCAGCTGCCAAATGAAGCACTTCGAAAAGCTTACAGCACCTGGTATTCCCAGGCGGTCTCCCATCCAAGTACTAACCAGGCCCGACCCTGCTTTACTTCCGAGTTCAGATGAGATCGGGCATTTCCAGGGTGGTATGGCCGTAAGCGAAAGAGGCTGTCAAGCGTTGGCTATTTAAATCAGCTGCCAAATGAAGCACTTCGAAAAGCTTACAGCACCTGGTATTCCCAGGCGGTCTCCCATCCAAGTACTAACCAGGCCCGACCCTGCTTTACTTCCGAGTTCAGATGAGATCGGGCATTTCCAGGGTGGTATGGCCGTAAGCGAAAGAGGCTGTCAAGCGTTGGCTATTTAAATCAGCTGCCAAATGAAGCACTTCGAAAAGCTTACAGCACCTGGTATTCCCAGGCGGTCTCCCATCCAAGTACTAACCAGGCCCGACCCTGCTTTACTTCCGAGTTCAGATGAGATCGGGCATTTCCAGGGTGGTATGGCCGTAAGCGAAAGAGGCTGTCAAGCGTTGGCTATTTAAATCAGCTGCCAAATGAAGCACTTCGAAAAGCTTACAGCACCTGGTATTCCCAGGCGGTCTCCCATCCAAGTACTAACCAGGCCCGACCCTGCTTTACTTCCGAGTTCAGATGAGATCGGGCATTTCCAGGGTGGTATGGCCGTAAGCGAAAGAGGCTGTCAAGCGTTGGCTATTTAAATCAGCTGCCAAATGAAGCACTTCGAAAAGCTTACAGCACCTGGTATTCCCAGGCGGTCTCCCATCCAAGTACTAACCAGGCCCGACCCTGCTTTACTTCCGAGTTCAGATGAGATCGGGCATTTCCAGGGTGGTATGGCCGTAAGCGAAAGAGGCTGTCAAGCGTTGGCTATTTAAATCAGCTGCCAAATGAAGCACTTCGAAAAGCTTACAGCACCTGGTATTCCCAGGCGGTCTCCCATCCAAGTACTAACCAGGCCCGACCCTGCTTTACTTCCGAGTTCAGATGAGATCGGGCATTTCCAGGGTGGTATGGCCGTAAGCGAAAGAGGCTGTCAAGCGTTGGCTATTTAAATCAGCTGCCAAATGAAGCACTTCGAAAAGCTTACAGCACCTGGTATTCCCAGGCGGTCTCCCATCCAAGTACTAACCAGGCCCGACCCTGCTTTACTTCCGAGTTCAGATGAGATCGGGCATTTCCAGGGTGGTATGGCCGTAAGCGAAAGAGGCTGTCAAGCGTTGGCTATTTAAATCAGCTGCCAAATGAAGCACTTCGAAAAGCTTACAGCACCTGGTATTCCCAGGCGGTCTCCCATCCAAGTACTAACCAGGCCCGACCCTGCTTTACTTCCGAGTTCAGATGAGATCGGGCATTTCCAGGGTGGTATGGCCGTAAGCGAAAGAGGCTGTCAAGCGTTGGCTATTTAAATCAGCTGCCAAATGAAGCACTTCGAAAAGCTTACAGCACCTGGTATTCCCAGGCGGTCTCCCATCCAAGTACTAACCAGGCCCGACCCTGCTTTACTTCCGAGTTCAGATGAGATCGGGCATTTCCAGGGTGGTATGGCCGTAAGCGAAAGAGGCTGTCAAGCGTTGGCTATTTAAATCAGCTGCCAAATGAAGCACTTCGAAAAGCTTACAGCACCTGGTATTCCCAGGCGGTCTCCCATCCAAGTACTAACCAGGCCCGACCCTGCTTTACTTCCGAGTTCAGATGAGATCGGGCATTTCCAGGGTGGTATGGCCGTAAGCGAAAGAGGCTGTCAAGCGTTGGCTATTTAAATCAGCTGCCAAATGAAGCACTTCGAAAAGCTTACAGCACCTGGTATTCCCAGGCGGTCTCCCATCCAAGTACTAACCAGGCCCGACCCTGCTTTACTTCCGAGTTCAGATGAGATCGGGCATTTCCAGGGTGGTATGGCCGTAAGCGAAAGAGGCTGTCAAGCGTTGGCTATTTAAATCAGCTGCCAAATGAAGCACTTCGAAAAGCTTACAGCACCTGGTATTCCCAGGCGGTCTCCCATCCAAGTACTAACCAGGCCCGACCCTGCTTTACTTCCGAGTTCAGATGAGATCGGGCATTTCCAGGGTGGTATGGCCGTAAGCGAAAGAGGCTGTCAAGCGTTGGCTATTTAAATCAGCTGCCAAATGAAGCACTTCGAAAAGCTTACAGCACCTGGTATTCCCAGGCGGTCTCCCATCCAAGTACTAACCAGGCCCGACCCTGCTTTACTTCCGAGTTCAGATGAGATCGGGCATTTCCAGGGTGGTATGGCCGTAAGCGAAAGAGGCTGTCAAGCGTTGGCTATTTAAATCAGCTGCCAAATGAAGCACTTCGAAAAGCTTACAGCACCTGGTATTCCCAGGCGGTCTCCCATCCAAGTACTAACCAGGCCCGACCCTGCTTTACTTCCGAGTTCAGATGAGATCGGGCATTTCCAGGGTGGTATGGCCGTAAGCGAAAGAGGCTGTCAAGCGTTGGCTATTTAAATCAGCTGCCAAATGAAGCACTTCGAAAAGCTTACAGCACCTGGTATTCCCAGGCGGTCTCCCATCCAAGTACTAACCAGGCCCGACCCTGCTTTACTTCCGAGTTCAGATGAGATCGGGCATTTCCAGGGTGGTATGGCCGTAAGCGAAAGAGGCTGTCAAGCGTTGGCTATTTAAATCAGCTGCCAAATGAAGCACTTCGAAAAGCTTACAGCACCTGGTATTCCCAGGCGGTCTCCCATCCAAGTACTAACCAGGCCCGACCCTGCTTTACTTCCGAGTTCAGATGAGATCGGGCATTTCCAGGGTGGTATGGCCGTAAGCGAAAGAGGCTGTCAAGCGTTGGCTATTTAAATCAGCTGCCAAATGAAGCACTTCGAAAAGCTTACAGCACCTGGTATTCCCAGGCGGTCTCCCATCCAAGTACTAACCAGGCCCGACCCTGCTTTACTTCCGAGTTCAGATGAGATCGGGCATTTCCAGGGTGGTATGGCCGTAAGCGAAAGAGGCTGTCAAGCGTTGGCTATTTAAATCAGCTGCCAAATGAAGCACTTCGAAAAGCTTACAGCACCTGGTATTCCCAGGCGGTCTCCCATCCAAGTACTAACCAGGCCCGACCCTGCTTTACTTCCGAGTTCAGATGAGATCGGGCATTTCCAGGGTGGTATGGCCGTAAGCGAAAGAGGCTGTCAAGCGTTGGCTATTTAAATCAGCTGCCAAATGAAGCACTTCGAAAAGCTTACAGCACCTGGTATTCCCAGGCGGTCTCCCATCCAAGTACTAACCAGGCCCGACCCTGCTTTACTTCCGAGTTCAGATGAGATCGGGCATTTCCAGGGTGGTATGGCCGTAAGCGAAAGAGGCTGTCAAGCGTTGGCTATTTAAATCAGCTGCCAAATGAAGCACTTCGAAAAGCTTACAGCACCTGGTATTCCCAGGCGGTCTCCCATCCAAGTACTAACCAGGCCCGACCCTGCTTTACTTCCGAGTTCAGATGAGATCGGGCATTTCCAGGGTGGTATGGCCGTAAGCGAAAGAGGCTGTCAAGCGTTGGCTATTTAAATCAGCTGCCAAATGAAGCACTTCGAAAAGCTTACAGCACCTGGTATTCCCAGGCGGTCTCCCATCCAAGTACTAACCAGGCCCGACCCTGCTTTACTTCCGAGTTCAGATGAGATCGGGCATTTCCAGGGTGGTATGGCCGTAAGCGAAAGAGGCTGTCAAGCGTTGGCTATTTAAATCAGCTGCCAAATGAAGCACTTCGAAAAGCTTACAGCACCTGGTATTCCCAGGCGGTCTCCCATCCAAGTACTAACCAGGCCCGACCCTGCTTTACTTCCGAGTTCAGATGAGATCGGGCATTTCCAGGGTGGTATGGCCGTAAGCGAAAGAGGCTGTCAAGCGTTGGCTATTTAAATCAGCTGCCAAATGAAGCACTTCGAAAAGCTTACAGCACCTGGTATTCCCAGGCGGTCTCCCATCCAAGTACTAACCAGGCCCGACCCTGCTTTACTTCCGAGTTCAGATGAGATCGGGCATTTCCAGGGTGGTATGGCCGTAAGCGAAAGAGGCTGTCAAGCGTTGGCTATTTAAATCAGCTGCCAAATGAAGCACTTCGAAAAGCTTACAGCACCTGGTATTCCCAGGCGGTCTCCCATCCAAGTACTAACCAGGCCCGACCCTGCTTTACTTCCGAGTTCAGATGAGATCGGGCATTTCCAGGGTGGTATGGCCGTAAGCGAAAGAGGCTGTCAAGCGTTGGCTATTTAAATCAGCTGCCAAATGAAGCACTTCGAAAAGCTTACAGCACCTGGTATTCCCAGGCGGTCTCCCATCCAAGTACTAACCAGGCCCGACCCTGCTTTACTTCCGAGTTCAGATGAGATCGGGCATTTCCAGGGTGGTATGGCCGTAAGCGAAAGAGGCTGTCAAGCGTTGGCTATTTAAATCAGCTGCCAAATGAAGCACTTCGAAAAGCTTACAGCACCTGGTATTCCCAGGCGGTCTCCCATCCAAGTACTAACCAGGCCCGACCCTGCTTTACTTCCGAGTTCAGATGAGATCGGGCATTTCCAGGGTGGTATGGCCGTAAGCGAAAGAGGCTGTCAAGCGTTGGCTATTTAAATCAGCTGCCAAATGAAGCACTTCGAAAAGCTTACAGCACCTGGTATTCCCAGGCGGTCTCCCATCCAAGTACTAACCAGGCCCGACCCTGCTTTACTTCCGAGTTCAGATGAGATCGGGCATTTCCAGGGTGGTATGGCCGTAAGCGAAAGAGGCTGTCAAGCGTTGGCTATTTAAATCAGCTGCCAAATGAAGCACTTCGAAAAGCTTACAGCACCTGGTATTCCCAGGCGGTCTCCCATCCAAGTACTAACCAGGCCCGACCCTGCTTTACTTCCGAGTTCAGATGAGATCGGGCATTTCCAGGGTGGTATGGCCGTAAGCGAAAGAGGCTGTCAAGCGTTGGCTATTTAAATCAGCTGCCAAATGAAGCACTTCGAAAAGCTTACAGCACCTGGTATTCCCAGGCGGTCTCCCATCCAAGTACTAACCAGGCCCGACCCTGCTTTACTTCCGAGTTCAGATGAGATCGGGCATTTCCAGGGTGGTATGGCCGTAAGCGAAAGAGGCTGTCAAGCGTTGGCTATTTAAATCAGCTGCCAAATGAAGCACTTCGAAAAGCTTACAGCACCTGGTATTCCCAGGCGGTCTCCCATCCAAGTACTAACCAGGCCCGACCCTGCTTTACTTCCGAGTTCAGATGAGATCGGGCATTTCCAGGGTGGTATGGCCGTAAGCGAAAGAGGCTGTCAAGCGTTGGCTATTTAAATCAGCTGCCAAATGAAGCACTTCGAAAAGCTTACAGCACCTGGTATTCCCAGGCGGTCTCCCATCCAAGTACTAACCAGGCCCGACCCTGCTTTACTTCCGAGTTCAGATGAGATCGGGCATTTCCAGGGTGGTATGGCCGTAAGCGAAAGAGGCTGTCAAGCGTTGGCTATTTAAATCAGCTGCCAAATGAAGCACTTCGAAAAGCTTACAGCACCTGGTATTCCCAGGCGGTCTCCCATCCAAGTACTAACCAGGCCCGACCCTGCTTTACTTCCGAGTTCAGATGAGATCGGGCATTTCCAGGGTGGTATGGCCGTAAGCGAAAGAGGCTGTCAAGCGTTGGCTATTTAAATCAGCTGCCAAATGAAGCACTTCGAAAAGCTTACAGCACCTGGTATTCCCAGGCGGTCTCCCATCCAAGTACTAACCAGGCCCGACCCTGCTTTACTTCCGAGTTCAGATGAGATCGGGCATTTCCAGGGTGGTATGGCCGTAAGCGAAAGAGGCTGTCAAGCGTTGGCTATTTAAATCAGCTGCCAAATGAAGCACTTCGAAAAGCTTACAGCACCTGGTATTCCCAGGCGGTCTCCCATCCAAGTACTAACCAGGCCCGACCCTGCTTTACTTCCGAGTTCAGATGAGATCGGGCATTTCCAGGGTGGTATGGCCGTAAGCGAAAGAGGCTGTCAAGCGTTGGCTATTTAAATCAGCTGCCAAATGAAGCACTTCGAAAAGCTTACAGCACCTGGTATTCCCAGGCGGTCTCCCATCCAAGTACTAACCAGGCCCGACCCTGCTTTACTTCCGAGTTCAGATGAGATCGGGCATTTCCAGGGTGGTATGGCCGTAAGCGAAAGAGGCTGTCAAGCGTTGGCTATTTAAATCAGCTGCCAAATGAAGCACTTCGAAAAGCTTACAGCACCTGGTATTCCCAGGCGGTCTCCCATCCAAGTACTAACCAGGCCCGACCCTGCTTTACTTCCGAGTTCAGATGAGATCGGGCATTTCCAGGGTGGTATGGCCGTAAGCGAAAGAGGCTGTCAAGCGTTGGCTATTTAAATCAGCTGCCAAATGAAGCACTTCGAAAAGCTTACAGCACCTGGTATTCCCAGGCGGTCTCCCATCCAAGTACTAACCAGGCCCGACCCTGCTTTACTTCCGAGTTCAGATGAGATCGGGCATTTCCAGGGTGGTATGGCCGTAAGCGAAAGAGGCTGTCAAGCGTTGGCTATTTAAATCAGCTGCCAAATGAAGCACTTCGAAAAGCTTACAGCACCTGGTATTCCCAGGCGGTCTCCCATCCAAGTACTAACCAGGCCCGACCCTGCTTTACTTCCGAGTTCAGATGAGATCGGGCATTTCCAGGGTGGTATGGCCGTAAGCGAAAGAGGCTGTCAAGCGTTGGCTATTTAAATCAGCTGCCAAATGAAGCACTTCGAAAAGCTTACAGCACCTGGTATTCCCAGGCGGTCTCCCATCCAAGTACTAACCAGGCCCGACCCTGCTTTACTTCCGAGTTCAGATGAGATCGGGCATTTCCAGGGTGGTATGGCCGTAAGCGAAAGAGGCTGTCAAGCGTTGGCTATTTAAATCAGCTGCCAAATGAAGCACTTCGAAAAGCTTACAGCACCTGGTATTCCCAGGCGGTCTCCCATCCAAGTACTAACCAGGCCCGACCCTGCTTTACTTCCGAGTTCAGATGAGATCGGGCATTTCCAGGGTGGTATGGCCGTAAGCGAAAGAGGCTGTCAAGCGTTGGCTATTTAAATCAGCTGCCAAATGAAGCACTTCGAAAAGCTTACAGCACCTGGTATTCCCAGGCGGTCTCCCATCCAAGTACTAACCAGGCCCGACCCTGCTTTACTTCCGAGTTCAGATGAGATCGGGCATTTCCAGGGTGGTATGGCCGTAAGCGAAAGAGGCTGTCAAGCGTTGGCTATTTAAATCAGCTGCCAAATGAAGCACTTCGAAAAGCTTACAGCACCTGGTATTCCCAGGCGGTCTCCCATCCAAGTACTAACCAGGCCCGACCCTGCTTTACTTCCGAGTTCAGATGAGATCGGGCATTTCCAGGGTGGTATGGCCGTAAGCGAAAGAGGCTGTCAAGCGTTGGCTATTTAAATCAGCTGCCAAATGAAGCACTTCGAAAAGCTTACAGCACCTGGTATTCCCAGGCGGTCTCCCATCCAAGTACTAACCAGGCCCGACCCTGCTTTACTTCCGAGTTCAGATGAGATCGGGCATTTCCAGGGTGGTATGGCCGTAAGCGAAAGAGGCTGTCAAGCGTTGGCTATTTAAATCAGCTGCCAAATGAAGCACTTCGAAAAGCTTACAGCACCTGGTATTCCCAGGCGGTCTCCCATCCAAGTACTAACCAGGCCCGACCCTGCTTTACTTCCGAGTTCAGATGAGATCGGGCATTTCCAGGGTGGTATGGCCGTAAGCGAAAGAGGCTGTCAAGCGTTGGCTATTTAAATCAGCTGCCAAATGAAGCACTTCGAAAAGCTTACAGCACCTGGTATTCCCAGGCGGTCTCCCATCCAAGTACTAACCAGGCCCGACCCTGCTTTACTTCCGAGTTCAGATGAGATCGGGCATTTCCAGGGTGGTATGGCCGTAAGCGAAAGAGGCTGTCAAGCGTTGGCTATTTAAATCAGCTGCCAAATGAAGCACTTCGAAAAGCTTACAGCACCTGGTATTCCCAGGCGGTCTCCCATCCAAGTACTAACCAGGCCCGACCCTGCTTTACTTCCGAGTTCAGATGAGATCGGGCATTTCCAGGGTGGTATGGCCGTAAGCGAAAGAGGCTGTCAAGCGTTGGCTATTTAAATCAGCTGCCAAATGAAGCACTTCGAAAAGCTTACAGCACCTGGTATTCCCAGGCGGTCTCCCATCCAAGTACTAACCAGGCCCGACCCTGCTTTACTTCCGAGTTCAGATGAGATCGGGCATTTCCAGGGTGGTATGGCCGTAAGCGAAAGAGGCTGTCAAGCGTTGGCTATTTAAATCAGCTGCCAAATGAAGCACTTCGAAAAGCTTACAGCACCTGGTATTCCCAGGCGGTCTCCCATCCAAGTACTAACCAGGCCCGACCCTGCTTTACTTCCGAGTTCAGATGAGATCGGGCATTTCCAGGGTGGTATGGCCGTAAGCGAAAGAGGCTGTCAAGCGTTGGCTATTTAAATCAGCTGCCAAATGAAGCACTTCGAAAAGCTTACAGCACCTGGTATTCCCAGGCGGTCTCCCATCCAAGTACTAACCAGGCCCGACCCTGCTTTACTTCCGAGTTCAGATGAGATCGGGCATTTCCAGGGTGGTATGGCCGTAAGCGAAAGAGGCTGTCAAGCGTTGGCTATTTAAATCAGCTGCCAAATGAAGCACTTCGAAAAGCTTACAGCACCTGGTATTCCCAGGCGGTCTCCCATCCAAGTACTAACCAGGCCCGACCCTGCTTTACTTCCGAGTTCAGATGAGATCGGGCATTTCCAGGGTGGTATGGCCGTAAGCGAAAGAGGCTGTCAAGCGTTGGCTATTTAAATCAGCTGCCAAATGAAGCACTTCGAAAAGCTTACAGCACCTGGTATTCCCAGGCGGTCTCCCATCCAAGTACTAACCAGGCCCGACCCTGCTTTACTTCCGAGTTCAGATGAGATCGGGCATTTCCAGGGTGGTATGGCCGTAAGCGAAAGAGGCTGTCAAGCGTTGGCTATTTAAATCAGCTGCCAAATGAAGCACTTCGAAAAGCTTACAGCACCTGGTATTCCCAGGCGGTCTCCCATCCAAGTACTAACCAGGCCCGACCCTGCTTTACTTCCGAGTTCAGATGAGATCGGGCATTTCCAGGGTGGTATGGCCGTAAGCGAAAGAGGCTGTCAAGCGTTGGCTATTTAAATCAGCTGCCAAATGAAGCACTTCGAAAAGCTTACAGCACCTGGTATTCCCAGGCGGTCTCCCATCCAAGTACTAACCAGGCCCGACCCTGCTTTACTTCCGAGTTCAGATGAGATCGGGCATTTCCAGGGTGGTATGGCCGTAAGCGAAAGAGGCTGTCAAGCGTTGGCTATTTAAATCAGCTGCCAAATGAAGCACTTCGAAAAGCTTACAGCACCTGGTATTCCCAGGCGGTCTCCCATCCAAGTACTAACCAGGCCCGACCCTGCTTTACTTCCGAGTTCAGATGAGATCGGGCATTTCCAGGGTGGTATGGCCGTAAGCGAAAGAGGCTGTCAAGCGTTGGCTATTTAAATCAGCTGCCAAATGAAGCACTTCGAAAAGCTTACAGCACCTGGTATTCCCAGGCGGTCTCCCATCCAAGTACTAACCAGGCCCGACCCTGCTTTACTTCCGAGTTCAGATGAGATCGGGCATTTCCAGGGTGGTATGGCCGTAAGCGAAAGAGGCTGTCAAGCGTTGGCTATTTAAATCAGCTGCCAAATGAAGCACTTCGAAAAGCTTACAGCACCTGGTATTCCCAGGCGGTCTCCCATCCAAGTACTAACCAGGCCCGACCCTGCTTTACTTCCGAGTTCAGATGAGATCGGGCATTTCCAGGGTGGTATGGCCGTAAGCGAAAGAGGCTGTCAAGCGTTGGCTATTTAAATCAGCTGCCAAATGAAGCACTTCGAAAAGCTTACAGCACCTGGTATTCCCAGGCGGTCTCCCATCCAAGTACTAACCAGGCCCGACCCTGCTTTACTTCCGAGTTCAGATGAGATCGGGCATTTCCAGGGTGGTATGGCCGTAAGCGAAAGAGGCTGTCAAGCGTTGGCTATTTAAATCAGCTGCCAAATGAAGCACTTCGAAAAGCTTACAGCACCTGGTATTCCCAGGCGGTCTCCCATCCAAGTACTAACCAGGCCCGACCCTGCTTTACTTCCGAGTTCAGATGAGATCGGGCATTTCCAGGGTGGTATGGCCGTAAGCGAAAGAGGCTGTCAAGCGTTGGCTATTTAAATCAGCTGCCAAATGAAGCACTTCGAAAAGCTTACAGCACCTGGTATTCCCAGGCGGTCTCCCATCCAAGTACTAACCAGGCCCGACCCTGCTTTACTTCCGAGTTCAGATGAGATCGGGCATTTCCAGGGTGGTATGGCCGTAAGCGAAAGAGGCTGTCAAGCGTTGGCTATTTAAATCAGCTGCCAAATGAAGCACTTCGAAAAGCTTACAGCACCTGGTATTCCCAGGCGGTCTCCCATCCAAGTACTAACCAGGCCCGACCCTGCTTTACTTCCGAGTTCAGATGAGATCGGGCATTTCCAGGGTGGTATGGCCGTAAGCGAAAGAGGCTGTCAAGCGTTGGCTATTTAAATCAGCTGCCAAATGAAGCACTTCGAAAAGCTTACAGCACCTGGTATTCCCAGGCGGTCTCCCATCCAAGTACTAACCAGGCCCGACCCTGCTTTACTTCCGAGTTCAGATGAGATCGGGCATTTCCAGGGTGGTATGGCCGTAAGCGAAAGAGGCTGTCAAGCGTTGGCTATTTAAATCAGCTGCCAAATGAAGCACTTCGAAAAGCTTACAGCACCTGGTATTCCCAGGCGGTCTCCCATCCAAGTACTAACCAGGCCCGACCCTGCTTTACTTCCGAGTTCAGATGAGATCGGGCATTTCCAGGGTGGTATGGCCGTAAGCGAAAGAGGCTGTCAAGCGTTGGCTATTTAAATCAGCTGCCAAATGAAGCACTTCGAAAAGCTTACAGCACCTGGTATTCCCAGGCGGTCTCCCATCCAAGTACTAACCAGGCCCGACCCTGCTTTACTTCCGAGTTCAGATGAGATCGGGCATTTCCAGGGTGGTATGGCCGTAAGCGAAAGAGGCTGTCAAGCGTTGGCTATTTAAATCAGCTGCCAAATGAAGCACTTCGAAAAGCTTACAGCACCTGGTATTCCCAGGCGGTCTCCCATCCAAGTACTAACCAGGCCCGACCCTGCTTTACTTCCGAGTTCAGATGAGATCGGGCATTTCCAGGGTGGTATGGCCGTAAGCGAAAGAGGCTGTCAAGCGTTGGCTATTTAAATCAGCTGCCAAATGAAGCACTTCGAAAAGCTTACAGCACCTGGTATTCCCAGGCGGTCTCCCATCCAAGTACTAACCAGGCCCGACCCTGCTTTACTTCCGAGTTCAGATGAGATCGGGCATTTCCAGGGTGGTATGGCCGTAAGCGAAAGAGGCTGTCAAGCGTTGGCTATTTAAATCAGCTGCCAAATGAAGCACTTCGAAAAGCTTACAGCACCTGGTATTCCCAGGCGGTCTCCCATCCAAGTACTAACCAGGCCCGACCCTGCTTTACTTCCGAGTTCAGATGAGATCGGGCATTTCCAGGGTGGTATGGCCGTAAGCGAAAGAGGCTGTCAAGCGTTGGCTATTTAAATCAGCTGCCAAATGAAGCACTTCGAAAAGCTTACAGCACCTGGTATTCCCAGGCGGTCTCCCATCCAAGTACTAACCAGGCCCGACCCTGCTTTACTTCCGAGTTCAGATGAGATCGGGCATTTCCAGGGTGGTATGGCCGTAAGCGAAAGAGGCTGTCAAGCGTTGGCTATTTAAATCAGCTGCCAAATGAAGCACTTCGAAAAGCTTACAGCACCTGGTATTCCCAGGCGGTCTCCCATCCAAGTACTAACCAGGCCCGACCCTGCTTTACTTCCGAGTTCAGATGAGATCGGGCATTTCCAGGGTGGTATGGCCGTAAGCGAAAGAGGCTGTCAAGCGTTGGCTATTTAAATCAGCTGCCAAATGAAGCACTTCGAAAAGCTTACAGCACCTGGTATTCCCAGGCGGTCTCCCATCCAAGTACTAACCAGGCCCGACCCTGCTTTACTTCCGAGTTCAGATGAGATCGGGCATTTCCAGGGTGGTATGGCCGTAAGCGAAAGAGGCTGTCAAGCGTTGGCTATTTAAATCAGCTGCCAAATGAAGCACTTCGAAAAGCTTACAGCACCTGGTATTCCCAGGCGGTCTCCCATCCAAGTACTAACCAGGCCCGACCCTGCTTTACTTCCGAGTTCAGATGAGATCGGGCATTTCCAGGGTGGTATGGCCGTAAGCGAAAGAGGCTGTCAAGCGTTGGCTATTTAAATCAGCTGCCAAATGAAGCACTTCGAAAAGCTTACAGCACCTGGTATTCCCAGGCGGTCTCCCATCCAAGTACTAACCAGGCCCGACCCTGCTTTACTTCCGAGTTCAGATGAGATCGGGCATTTCCAGGGTGGTATGGCCGTAAGCGAAAGAGGCTGTCAAGCGTTGGCTATTTAAATCAGCTGCCAAATGAAGCACTTCGAAAAGCTTACAGCACCTGGTATTCCCAGGCGGTCTCCCATCCAAGTACTAACCAGGCCCGACCCTGCTTTACTTCCGAGTTCAGATGAGATCGGGCATTTCCAGGGTGGTATGGCCGTAAGCGAAAGAGGCTGTCAAGCGTTGGCTATTTAAATCAGCTGCCAAATGAAGCACTTCGAAAAGCTTACAGCACCTGGTATTCCCAGGCGGTCTCCCATCCAAGTACTAACCAGGCCCGACCCTGCTTTACTTCCGAGTTCAGATGAGATCGGGCATTTCCAGGGTGGTATGGCCGTAAGCGAAAGAGGCTGTCAAGCGTTGGCTATTTAAATCAGCTGCCAAATGAAGCACTTCGAAAAGCTTACAGCACCTGGTATTCCCAGGCGGTCTCCCATCCAAGTACTAACCAGGCCCGACCCTGCTTTACTTCCGAGTTCAGATGAGATCGGGCATTTCCAGGGTGGTATGGCCGTAAGCGAAAGAGGCTGTCAAGCGTTGGCTATTTAAATCAGCTGCCAAATGAAGCACTTCGAAAAGCTTACAGCACCTGGTATTCCCAGGCGGTCTCCCATCCAAGTACTAACCAGGCCCGACCCTGCTTTACTTCCGAGTTCAGATGAGATCGGGCATTTCCAGGGTGGTATGGCCGTAAGCGAAAGAGGCTGTCAAGCGTTGGCTATTTAAATCAGCTGCCAAATGAAGCACTTCGAAAAGCTTACAGCACCTGGTATTCCCAGGCGGTCTCCCATCCAAGTACTAACCAGGCCCGACCCTGCTTTACTTCCGAGTTCAGATGAGATCGGGCATTTCCAGGGTGGTATGGCCGTAAGCGAAAGAGGCTGTCAAGCGTTGGCTATTTAAATCAGCTGCCAAATGAAGCACTTCGAAAAGCTTACAGCACCTGGTATTCCCAGGCGGTCTCCCATCCAAGTACTAACCAGGCCCGACCCTGCTTTACTTCCGAGTTCAGATGAGATCGGGCATTTCCAGGGTGGTATGGCCGTAAGCGAAAGAGGCTGTCAAGCGTTGGCTATTTAAATCAGCTGCCAAATGAAGCACTTCGAAAAGCTTACAGCACCTGGTATTCCCAGGCGGTCTCCCATCCAAGTACTAACCAGGCCCGACCCTGCTTTACTTCCGAGTTCAGATGAGATCGGGCATTTCCAGGGTGGTATGGCCGTAAGCGAAAGAGGCTGTCAAGCGTTGGCTATTTAAATCAGCTGCCAAATGAAGCACTTCGAAAAGCTTACAGCACCTGGTATTCCCAGGCGGTCTCCCATCCAAGTACTAACCAGGCCCGACCCTGCTTTACTTCCGAGTTCAGATGAGATCGGGCATTTCCAGGGTGGTATGGCCGTAAGCGAAAGAGGCTGTCAAGCGTTGGCTATTTAAATCAGCTGCCAAATGAAGCACTTCGAAAAGCTTACAGCACCTGGTATTCCCAGGCGGTCTCCCATCCAAGTACTAACCAGGCCCGACCCTGCTTTACTTCCGAGTTCAGATGAGATCGGGCATTTCCAGGGTGGTATGGCCGTAAGCGAAAGAGGCTGTCAAGCGTTGGCTATTTAAATCAGCTGCCAAATGAAGCACTTCGAAAAGCTTACAGCACCTGGTATTCCCAGGCGGTCTCCCATCCAAGTACTAACCAGGCCCGACCCTGCTTTACTTCCGAGTTCAGATGAGATCGGGCATTTCCAGGGTGGTATGGCCGTAAGCGAAAGAGGCTGTCAAGCGTTGGCTATTTAAATCAGCTGCCAAATGAAGCACTTCGAAAAGCTTACAGCACCTGGTATTCCCAGGCGGTCTCCCATCCAAGTACTAACCAGGCCCGACCCTGCTTTACTTCCGAGTTCAGATGAGATCGGGCATTTCCAGGGTGGTATGGCCGTAAGCGAAAGAGGCTGTCAAGCGTTGGCTATTTAAATCAGCTGCCAAATGAAGCACTTCGAAAAGCTTACAGCACCTGGTATTCCCAGGCGGTCTCCCATCCAAGTACTAACCAGGCCCGACCCTGCTTTACTTCCGAGTTCAGATGAGATCGGGCATTTCCAGGGTGGTATGGCCGTAAGCGAAAGAGGCTGTCAAGCGTTGGCTATTTAAATCAGCTGCCAAATGAAGCACTTCGAAAAGCTTACAGCACCTGGTATTCCCAGGCGGTCTCCCATCCAAGTACTAACCAGGCCCGACCCTGCTTTACTTCCGAGTTCAGATGAGATCGGGCATTTCCAGGGTGGTATGGCCGTAAGCGAAAGAGGCTGTCAAGCGTTGGCTATTTAAATCAGCTGCCAAATGAAGCACTTCGAAAAGCTTACAGCACCTGGTATTCCCAGGCGGTCTCCCATCCAAGTACTAACCAGGCCCGACCCTGCTTTACTTCCGAGTTCAGATGAGATCGGGCATTTCCAGGGTGGTATGGCCGTAAGCGAAAGAGGCTGTCAAGCGTTGGCTATTTAAATCAGCTGCCAAATGAAGCACTTCGAAAAGCTTACAGCACCTGGTATTCCCAGGCGGTCTCCCATCCAAGTACTAACCAGGCCCGACCCTGCTTTACTTCCGAGTTCAGATGAGATCGGGCATTTCCAGGGTGGTATGGCCGTAAGCGAAAGAGGCTGTCAAGCGTTGGCTATTTAAATCAGCTGCCAAATGAAGCACTTCGAAAAGCTTACAGCACCTGGTATTCCCAGGCGGTCTCCCATCCAAGTACTAACCAGGCCCGACCCTGCTTTACTTCCGAGTTCAGATGAGATCGGGCATTTCCAGGGTGGTATGGCCGTAAGCGAAAGAGGCTGTCAAGCGTTGGCTATTTAAATCAGCTGCCAAATGAAGCACTTCGAAAAGCTTACAGCACCTGGTATTCCCAGGCGGTCTCCCATCCAAGTACTAACCAGGCCCGACCCTGCTTTACTTCCGAGTTCAGATGAGATCGGGCATTTCCAGGGTGGTATGGCCGTAAGCGAAAGAGGCTGTCAAGCGTTGGCTATTTAAATCAGCTGCCAAATGAAGCACTTCGAAAAGCTTACAGCACCTGGTATTCCCAGGCGGTCTCCCATCCAAGTACTAACCAGGCCCGACCCTGCTTTACTTCCGAGTTCAGATGAGATCGGGCATTTCCAGGGTGGTATGGCCGTAAGCGAAAGAGGCTGTCAAGCGTTGGCTATTTAAATCAGCTGCCAAATGAAGCACTTCGAAAAGCTTACAGCACCTGGTATTCCCAGGCGGTCTCCCATCCAAGTACTAACCAGGCCCGACCCTGCTTTACTTCCGAGTTCAGATGAGATCGGGCATTTCCAGGGTGGTATGGCCGTAAGCGAAAGAGGCTGTCAAGCGTTGGCTATTTAAATCAGCTGCCAAATGAAGCACTTCGAAAAGCTTACAGCACCTGGTATTCCCAGGCGGTCTCCCATCCAAGTACTAACCAGGCCCGACCCTGCTTTACTTCCGAGTTCAGATGAGATCGGGCATTTCCAGGGTGGTATGGCCGTAAGCGAAAGAGGCTGTCAAGCGTTGGCTATTTAAATCAGCTGCCAAATGAAGCACTTCGAAAAGCTTACAGCACCTGGTATTCCCAGGCGGTCTCCCATCCAAGTACTAACCAGGCCCGACCCTGCTTTACTTCCGAGTTCAGATGAGATCGGGCATTTCCAGGGTGGTATGGCCGTAAGCGAAAGAGGCTGTCAAGCGTTGGCTATTTAAATCAGCTGCCAAATGAAGCACTTCGAAAAGCTTACAGCACCTGGTATTCCCAGGCGGTCTCCCATCCAAGTACTAACCAGGCCCGACCCTGCTTTACTTCCGAGTTCAGATGAGATCGGGCATTTCCAGGGTGGTATGGCCGTAAGCGAAAGAGGCTGTCAAGCGTTGGCTATTTAAATCAGCTGCCAAATGAAGCACTTCGAAAAGCTTACAGCACCTGGTATTCCCAGGCGGTCTCCCATCCAAGTACTAACCAGGCCCGACCCTGCTTTACTTCCGAGTTCAGATGAGATCGGGCATTTCCAGGGTGGTATGGCCGTAAGCGAAAGAGGCTGTCAAGCGTTGGCTATTTAAATCAGCTGCCAAATGAAGCACTTCGAAAAGCTTACAGCACCTGGTATTCCCAGGCGGTCTCCCATCCAAGTACTAACCAGGCCCGACCCTGCTTTACTTCCGAGTTCAGATGAGATCGGGCATTTCCAGGGTGGTATGGCCGTAAGCGAAAGAGGCTGTCAAGCGTTGGCTATTTAAATCAGCTGCCAAATGAAGCACTTCGAAAAGCTTACAGCACCTGGTATTCCCAGGCGGTCTCCCATCCAAGTACTAACCAGGCCCGACCCTGCTTTACTTCCGAGTTCAGATGAGATCGGGCATTTCCAGGGTGGTATGGCCGTAAGCGAAAGAGGCTGTCAAGCGTTGGCTATTTAAATCAGCTGCCAAATGAAGCACTTCGAAAAGCTTACAGCACCTGGTATTCCCAGGCGGTCTCCCATCCAAGTACTAACCAGGCCCGACCCTGCTTTACTTCCGAGTTCAGATGAGATCGGGCATTTCCAGGGTGGTATGGCCGTAAGCGAAAGAGGCTGTCAAGCGTTGGCTATTTAAATCAGCTGCCAAATGAAGCACTTCGAAAAGCTTACAGCACCTGGTATTCCCAGGCGGTCTCCCATCCAAGTACTAACCAGGCCCGACCCTGCTTTACTTCCGAGTTCAGATGAGATCGGGCATTTCCAGGGTGGTATGGCCGTAAGCGAAAGAGGCTGTCAAGCGTTGGCTATTTAAATCAGCTGCCAAATGAAGCACTTCGAAAAGCTTACAGCACCTGGTATTCCCAGGCGGTCTCCCATCCAAGTACTAACCAGGCCCGACCCTGCTTTACTTCCGAGTTCAGATGAGATCGGGCATTTCCAGGGTGGTATGGCCGTAAGCGAAAGAGGCTGTCAAGCGTTGGCTATTTAAATCAGCTGCCAAATGAAGCACTTCGAAAAGCTTACAGCACCTGGTATTCCCAGGCGGTCTCCCATCCAAGTACTAACCAGGCCCGACCCTGCTTTACTTCCGAGTTCAGATGAGATCGGGCATTTCCAGGGTGGTATGGCCGTAAGCGAAAGAGGCTGTCAAGCGTTGGCTATTTAAATCAGCTGCCAAATGAAGCACTTCGAAAAGCTTACAGCACCTGGTATTCCCAGGCGGTCTCCCATCCAAGTACTAACCAGGCCCGACCCTGCTTTACTTCCGAGTTCAGATGAGATCGGGCATTTCCAGGGTGGTATGGCCGTAAGCGAAAGAGGCTGTCAAGCGTTGGCTATTTAAATCAGCTGCCAAATGAAGCACTTCGAAAAGCTTACAGCACCTGGTATTCCCAGGCGGTCTCCCATCCAAGTACTAACCAGGCCCGACCCTGCTTTACTTCCGAGTTCAGATGAGATCGGGCATTTCCAGGGTGGTATGGCCGTAAGCGAAAGAGGCTGTCAAGCGTTGGCTATTTAAATCAGCTGCCAAATGAAGCACTTCGAAAAGCTTACAGCACCTGGTATTCCCAGGCGGTCTCCCATCCAAGTACTAACCAGGCCCGACCCTGCTTTACTTCCGAGTTCAGATGAGATCGGGCATTTCCAGGGTGGTATGGCCGTAAGCGAAAGAGGCTGTCAAGCGTTGGCTATTTAAATCAGCTGCCAAATGAAGCACTTCGAAAAGCTTACAGCACCTGGTATTCCCAGGCGGTCTCCCATCCAAGTACTAACCAGGCCCGACCCTGCTTTACTTCCGAGTTCAGATGAGATCGGGCATTTCCAGGGTGGTATGGCCGTAAGCGAAAGAGGCTGTCAAGCGTTGGCTATTTAAATCAGCTGCCAAATGAAGCACTTCGAAAAGCTTACAGCACCTGGTATTCCCAGGCGGTCTCCCATCCAAGTACTAACCAGGCCCGACCCTGCTTTACTTCCGAGTTCAGATGAGATCGGGCATTTCCAGGGTGGTATGGCCGTAAGCGAAAGAGGCTGTCAAGCGTTGGCTATTTAAATCAGCTGCCAAATGAAGCACTTCGAAAAGCTTACAGCACCTGGTATTCCCAGGCGGTCTCCCATCCAAGTACTAACCAGGCCCGACCCTGCTTTACTTCCGAGTTCAGATGAGATCGGGCATTTCCAGGGTGGTATGGCCGTAAGCGAAAGAGGCTGTCAAGCGTTGGCTATTTAAATCAGCTGCCAAATGAAGCACTTCGAAAAGCTTACAGCACCTGGTATTCCCAGGCGGTCTCCCATCCAAGTACTAACCAGGCCCGACCCTGCTTTACTTCCGAGTTCAGATGAGATCGGGCATTTCCAGGGTGGTATGGCCGTAAGCGAAAGAGGCTGTCAAGCGTTGGCTATTTAAATCAGCTGCCAAATGAAGCACTTCGAAAAGCTTACAGCACCTGGTATTCCCAGGCGGTCTCCCATCCAAGTACTAACCAGGCCCGACCCTGCTTTACTTCCGAGTTCAGATGAGATCGGGCATTTCCAGGGTGGTATGGCCGTAAGCGAAAGAGGCTGTCAAGCGTTGGCTATTTAAATCAGCTGCCAAATGAAGCACTTCGAAAAGCTTACAGCACCTGGTATTCCCAGGCGGTCTCCCATCCAAGTACTAACCAGGCCCGACCCTGCTTTACTTCCGAGTTCAGATGAGATCGGGCATTTCCAGGGTGGTATGGCCGTAAGCGAAAGAGGCTGTCAAGCGTTGGCTATTTAAATCAGCTGCCAAATGAAGCACTTCGAAAAGCTTACAGCACCTGGTATTCCCAGGCGGTCTCCCATCCAAGTACTAACCAGGCCCGACCCTGCTTTACTTCCGAGTTCAGATGAGATCGGGCATTTCCAGGGTGGTATGGCCGTAAGCGAAAGAGGCTGTCAAGCGTTGGCTATTTAAATCAGCTGCCAAATGAAGCACTTCGAAAAGCTTACAGCACCTGGTATTCCCAGGCGGTCTCCCATCCAAGTACTAACCAGGCCCGACCCTGCTTTACTTCCGAGTTCAGATGAGATCGGGCATTTCCAGGGTGGTATGGCCGTAAGCGAAAGAGGCTGTCAAGCGTTGGCTATTTAAATCAGCTGCCAAATGAAGCACTTCGAAAAGCTTACAGCACCTGGTATTCCCAGGCGGTCTCCCATCCAAGTACTAACCAGGCCCGACCCTGCTTTACTTCCGAGTTCAGATGAGATCGGGCATTTCCAGGGTGGTATGGCCGTAAGCGAAAGAGGCTGTCAAGCGTTGGCTATTTAAATCAGCTGCCAAATGAAGCACTTCGAAAAGCTTACAGCACCTGGTATTCCCAGGCGGTCTCCCATCCAAGTACTAACCAGGCCCGACCCTGCTTTACTTCCGAGTTCAGATGAGATCGGGCATTTCCAGGGTGGTATGGCCGTAAGCGAAAGAGGCTGTCAAGCGTTGGCTATTTAAATCAGCTGCCAAATGAAGCACTTCGAAAAGCTTACAGCACCTGGTATTCCCAGGCGGTCTCCCATCCAAGTACTAACCAGGCCCGACCCTGCTTTACTTCCGAGTTCAGATGAGATCGGGCATTTCCAGGGTGGTATGGCCGTAAGCGAAAGAGGCTGTCAAGCGTTGGCTATTTAAATCAGCTGCCAAATGAAGCACTTCGAAAAGCTTACAGCACCTGGTATTCCCAGGCGGTCTCCCATCCAAGTACTAACCAGGCCCGACCCTGCTTTACTTCCGAGTTCAGATGAGATCGGGCATTTCCAGGGTGGTATGGCCGTAAGCGAAAGAGGCTGTCAAGCGTTGGCTATTTAAATCAGCTGCCAAATGAAGCACTTCGAAAAGCTTACAGCACCTGGTATTCCCAGGCGGTCTCCCATCCAAGTACTAACCAGGCCCGACCCTGCTTTACTTCCGAGTTCAGATGAGATCGGGCATTTCCAGGGTGGTATGGCCGTAAGCGAAAGAGGCTGTCAAGCGTTGGCTATTTAAATCAGCTGCCAAATGAAGCACTTCGAAAAGCTTACAGCACCTGGTATTCCCAGGCGGTCTCCCATCCAAGTACTAACCAGGCCCGACCCTGCTTTACTTCCGAGTTCAGATGAGATCGGGCATTTCCAGGGTGGTATGGCCGTAAGCGAAAGAGGCTGTCAAGCGTTGGCTATTTAAATCAGCTGCCAAATGAAGCACTTCGAAAAGCTTACAGCACCTGGTATTCCCAGGCGGTCTCCCATCCAAGTACTAACCAGGCCCGACCCTGCTTTACTTCCGAGTTCAGATGAGATCGGGCATTTCCAGGGTGGTATGGCCGTAAGCGAAAGAGGCTGTCAAGCGTTGGCTATTTAAATCAGCTGCCAAATGAAGCACTTCGAAAAGCTTACAGCACCTGGTATTCCCAGGCGGTCTCCCATCCAAGTACTAACCAGGCCCGACCCTGCTTTACTTCCGAGTTCAGATGAGATCGGGCATTTCCAGGGTGGTATGGCCGTAAGCGAAAGAGGCTGTCAAGCGTTGGCTATTTAAATCAGCTGCCAAATGAAGCACTTCGAAAAGCTTACAGCACCTGGTATTCCCAGGCGGTCTCCCATCCAAGTACTAACCAGGCCCGACCCTGCTTTACTTCCGAGTTCAGATGAGATCGGGCATTTCCAGGGTGGTATGGCCGTAAGCGAAAGAGGCTGTCAAGCGTTGGCTATTTAAATCAGCTGCCAAATGAAGCACTTCGAAAAGCTTACAGCACCTGGTATTCCCAGGCGGTCTCCCATCCAAGTACTAACCAGGCCCGACCCTGCTTTACTTCCGAGTTCAGATGAGATCGGGCATTTCCAGGGTGGTATGGCCGTAAGCGAAAGAGGCTGTCAAGCGTTGGCTATTTAAATCAGCTGCCAAATGAAGCACTTCGAAAAGCTTACAGCACCTGGTATTCCCAGGCGGTCTCCCATCCAAGTACTAACCAGGCCCGACCCTGCTTTACTTCCGAGTTCAGATGAGATCGGGCATTTCCAGGGTGGTATGGCCGTAAGCGAAAGAGGCTGTCAAGCGTTGGCTATTTAAATCAGCTGCCAAATGAAGCACTTCGAAAAGCTTACAGCACCTGGTATTCCCAGGCGGTCTCCCATCCAAGTACTAACCAGGCCCGACCCTGCTTTACTTCCGAGTTCAGATGAGATCGGGCATTTCCAGGGTGGTATGGCCGTAAGCGAAAGAGGCTGTCAAGCGTTGGCTATTTAAATCAGCTGCCAAATGAAGCACTTCGAAAAGCTTACAGCACCTGGTATTCCCAGGCGGTCTCCCATCCAAGTACTAACCAGGCCCGACCCTGCTTTACTTCCGAGTTCAGATGAGATCGGGCATTTCCAGGGTGGTATGGCCGTAAGCGAAAGAGGCTGTCAAGCGTTGGCTATTTAAATCAGCTGCCAAATGAAGCACTTCGAAAAGCTTACAGCACCTGGTATTCCCAGGCGGTCTCCCATCCAAGTACTAACCAGGCCCGACCCTGCTTTACTTCCGAGTTCAGATGAGATCGGGCATTTCCAGGGTGGTATGGCCGTAAGCGAAAGAGGCTGTCAAGCGTTGGCTATTTAAATCAGCTGCCAAATGAAGCACTTCGAAAAGCTTACAGCACCTGGTATTCCCAGGCGGTCTCCCATCCAAGTACTAACCAGGCCCGACCCTGCTTTACTTCCGAGTTCAGATGAGATCGGGCATTTCCAGGGTGGTATGGCCGTAAGCGAAAGAGGCTGTCAAGCGTTGGCTATTTAAATCAGCTGCCAAATGAAGCACTTCGAAAAGCTTACAGCACCTGGTATTCCCAGGCGGTCTCCCATCCAAGTACTAACCAGGCCCGACCCTGCTTTACTTCCGAGTTCAGATGAGATCGGGCATTTCCAGGGTGGTATGGCCGTAAGCGAAAGAGGCTGTCAAGCGTTGGCTATTTAAATCAGCTGCCAAATGAAGCACTTCGAAAAGCTTACAGCACCTGGTATTCCCAGGCGGTCTCCCATCCAAGTACTAACCAGGCCCGACCCTGCTTTACTTCCGAGTTCAGATGAGATCGGGCATTTCCAGGGTGGTATGGCCGTAAGCGAAAGAGGCTGTCAAGCGTTGGCTATTTAAATCAGCTGCCAAATGAAGCACTTCGAAAAGCTTACAGCACCTGGTATTCCCAGGCGGTCTCCCATCCAAGTACTAACCAGGCCCGACCCTGCTTTACTTCCGAGTTCAGATGAGATCGGGCATTTCCAGGGTGGTATGGCCGTAAGCGAAAGAGGCTGTCAAGCGTTGGCTATTTAAATCAGCTGCCAAATGAAGCACTTCGAAAAGCTTACAGCACCTGGTATTCCCAGGCGGTCTCCATCCAAGTACTAACCAGGCCCGACCCTGCTTTACTTCCGAGTTCAGATGAGATCGGGCATTTCCAGGGTGGTATGGCCGTAAGGGAAAGAGGCTGTCAAGCGTTGGCTATTTAAATCAGCTGCCAAATGAAGCACTTCGGAAAAGCTTACAGCACCTGGTATTCCCAGGCGGTCTCCCATCCAAGTACTAACCAGGCCCGACCCTGCTTTACTTCCGAGTTCAGATGAGATCGGGCATTTCCAGGGTGGTATGGCCGTAAGCGAAAGAGGCTGTCAAGCGTTGGCTATTTAAATCAGCTGCCAAATGAAGCACTTCGAAAAGCTTACAGCACCTGGTATTCCCAGGCGGTCTCCATCCAAGTACTAACCAGGCCCGACCCTGCTTTACTTCCGAGTTCAGATGAGATCGGGCATTTCCAGGGTGGTATGGCCGTAAGCGAAAGAGGCTGTCAAGCGTTGGCTATTTAAATCAGCTGCCAAATGAAGCACTTCGAAAAGCTTACAGCACCTGGTATTCCCAGGCGGTCTCCCATCCAAGTACTAACCAGGCCCGACCCTGCTTTACTTCCGAGTTCAGATGAGATCGGGCATTTCCAGGGTGGTATGGCCGTAAGCGAAAGAGGCTGTCAAGCGTTGGCTATTTAAATCAGCTGCCAAATGAAGCACTTCGAAAAGCTTACAGCACCTGGTATTCCCAGGCGGTCTCCCATCCAAGTACTAACCAGGCCCGACCTGCTTTACTTCCGAGTTCAGATGAGATCGGGCATTTCCAGGGTGGTATGGCCGTAAGCGAAAGAGGCTGTCAAGCGTTGGCTATTTAAATCAGCTGCCAAATGAAGCACTTCGAAAAGCTTACAGCACCTGGTATTCCCAGGCGGTCTCCCATCCAAGTACTAACCAGGCCCGACCCTGCTTTACTTCCGAGTTCAGATGAGATCGGGCATTTCCAGGGTGGTAGGCCGTAAGCGAAAGAGGCTGTCAAGCGTTGGCTATTTAAATCAGCTGCCAAATGAAGCACTTCGAAAAGCTTACAGCACCTGGTATTCCCAAAAAAAAACCCATCCAAGTACTAACCAGGAATCTAATGAATTTGTGCCAATTAGAATTTTTTGAGTGTTCATCAAATCTGGGACTACCAGGGCAAAAGGGGGCACTTCTGTCTCTGTTCCAAGGAACTCTCTGGGAAACTTAAGAGTCAATTCCACATATCCAAGATAAGACACTGTTTGACCATTTGCCCCTTCCACTTCCAGCAAGTTATCCAATGATTTAAGTGGACAATTTGATAAATTCTCTTGATAAAATGACCAGGGAACAGTAGTTACTTGGGACCCTGTGTCCAGAAGGCAAGAAACTCTTTTATTACCAACAGTTATTTGGGCAGTACACTTCACTCCCACTAATCCTCTTGGTAAATTTCTCAAAGGGGGTGCGTCACATGCATTTTGGTTGAACAACTGTTTACGTTTCTCAGGGCAATTATTATTTTTTTTTAGTCTCTGTATGCCCCTCTACAGAGACCATTCTCAGTTTAAAGGATTCATAGTTGCAACTTGTTGGGTATCCCATTGGCTTGTCGCTCCCTTAACTTGCGTTTTTTCTCAGCAACTTTAGTAGGATCAGGAGCATTATTACAGCTGCTGGCAAGATGACCATTTTCCCCACATCTAAAACAATACCCCGGACGAGGTCTACTTTCAGGTAGTTTACTAGCTCTGTAACAATCTGTTGCTCCAGGTTCAGGCAGCAAGTTTCTGGTGCGGTTTCTATACATATCAGGGGCAGACAGTTGAACCTTTAAATCAGCAATCTGTCTCTTTAAGTCAGCAATTTCAGTTTCTTCCACATCACTTTTAATTTTTGTAGTGGCTGTAGTTTGCATGGCTGTAATCTGTGCCTGTAACTCAGTGACAACATTTCTCAGCTCACTCACTTCATCTGGTTTTGCATTTTTTTCTTTTCTTTCTGGCTTGAATGCTTTTGCAGTGCAACAACTTGAGCTTGAAGTTCACACTATTGCTTTGCAAGAGATGTGTCAGTTTGATCATCCTGAGTTTCACATTGGTGGGCAGATATCTGGTGAGCTGACAGTCTGAATTTCGAGGGGGCAGGATAGTGTTTATTTAGCCCTAAATGTTTTCTCATTCTTTCTTCTTTAGAGGCATTTTTATCTTCTTCTGTACGTATGAGAACTACTAATTCTGCAAATGGAGGAGGAGTGGCTTTTCTCCTTTCTAATTGAAGATCAGCAATGAGAGAACTGTCCCAACAGCCGCGACAAAACTGCTTTAGAAGATATCGGTTTCTCTCTTCTTCAAATATCCCACCTCGTCGAATAGCTGTGCTTAAGAGAACTTGTAATCTGTGCAGGTAAGTTGAAGGCTTCTCACCATTGTTTTGGAAGCTATTCGTAAATCTGGCTAATAACTCATCTCCGTCTTCTACAGAGCCATATACAGACTCCAGCAATTCCAGATATACTGCAGGTAAACTGTTAGGGGAGACATGTTTAACAATATCTGCAGCAGGGGGAAGCAAACTGTCTATGATTTTTCTGGCTCGATTTAAGTCAGATATAGAAGGATCTGTCAGTTGGAGATCAACACTGGCATGCCAAGTGTCAAAGTCTGGCTCATTAACAGGTCTAGGAAGTTTTCCAGAGAAAGATCGGAGGCGAAAAGAGGTATGGTGCATTGGAGCTGTGTCATTTGTGCGGACAATGTGCTCAACTACTACCTTTTGCACGCTAGGAGGATCAATTATATCCATGGTAAGTGCTGGATGGGATGACACTGTTACTGTGGGTTTAGTACTTCTATGGTTAAGGCTTTCCTTGGACAGGTTTTTTGAATTTGTTGATTCAACTTCATGAAATGGTGAAATTCTAGATGAAGGAAAAGCTGTTTGTTCAGTAATCATACTTTGTGATATGACTGGGGACAGCAGTCTATTTGGTGAACTGACTGTGCTACGATCAAGTATCTGAGAACGTGCTGCATTTGGAAATTCAAGCTTTTTATCCAAAACAGGTAGTGACTCAGCATGAGAAGGGCCAAATTTAATCTTCAGTAACTCTGTTTGGAGTACTTCCTCAGTGGATTTTCCACTAAAACTAGCAATGTTTTGCAATTCCTCCAGATATCCATTAGTAGCACTATCACTAGCAATATGGGGGTAGACGCAGCTTAAAGCACGTACCATAAAAGTGGTACTTGGGTTTGACATACTAACTACAGTTAAAGGCAAAAGAGGCATCAATGTTTTCATCGCGGAGTTATGTGTAACTCTATGATAGCATGTCAATGAAACTCACAGTCAGGGTCATCAATGAGAAGATGTCGGTTAATACTACCATATCTTAAAAGCCATGACTCTAAATCTGAGTCTGTCTCAGTCAGTGTAATCTCACCCACAATTACTGTTTTTGAGATATTTACATTCTCTTTTTCTATGATATCCATGACGTTAAAGTTCTCTCCGATTTGTAATAATTATAGTGAACTCGAATACTGTAATTAGACACTGTTGTTGCAAAATCTCTCCTGGCTGGCTCGCCACTTTTTGGTACGTAACCCTCGATACACAAATGTATTATAAGCTTTTAATCAATGGACCAGATGCTTAGAAGTCTAAATTCCTCCAAAGAGAGAGAAGATACAACAACAGTGAAGGACTCGGACACAGAGGTAAGAATAATAAAAGATTGTATTGTAAAATGTTCACAGAAATATAAAACAATAAATAAAAAAATAAACAAAACAAATTTTAGGTTTTTTTCACACTTATCTAATGACCTCAATCTTATTTACACAATCTAATAACACTTCTCTTTCTTCACAGAGTTTTAAGGCTATATCACTAATAAGGTAAGTTAATATAATGTTATTTTTCTGTTTTTCTATTGTTAAGGGCTAATATTATATTTTGGTTACTATTATAACAATAATATAATACTAATATACTAATAACAATACTATATTAAAGGTTTATAAGTGTAAGTTAATAATACAATATTAAAATTGTATTATTATTTAACATATAATCAAAATTTCCCTTCTTAAACCAATTAACTTCTCTCTATAAAGCTTCAAAAATTGCAACGAATGAACAATATAAAAAACAATGTACAAATAAAATAAAAATTAAAATAAAACATTCACTTAAAACATGTCAAAATGTTCCAAAAGTCCAGTACAGGTGATGAACACTCAAAAAGATTCTTTTGCAAAACAACTAGGTTGCAAATTCAGTTCCAGATATCCAGGATGTTGCACTTGTGAGTGTGTTGTAAATTTACACTCCTACCATGACGCTGAATAGGTTTCCTTTGTATCTTTTCAACAGGTGTATCCAAAGAATCCACTTAATGGGAGGCTCGCCAGTCCAACTCCACAATTAGACACGCCGATGGAAGTTGAGACAATCCAAATCCAGAAAAGAGTTCAAACTTCAATTAATTCGAATCCAGAGCAGATCACATCCAGCAACTGACGTCAATAGAACATCTCAACGATAAAAAACCAGAAGAATATGCACAAACGAACAAAACCAAGGAAAAGAAAAAAAAAAAAAAAACCTGGCCTTGAAAACACAAGGCCAAAGAAACCATTAGCATTTTACAGTGTATGCATTAACTCAGCGTAACACATTTCTAAATAAACATCAACAGTAAATGACCATGTATATGCTTCTCTTTTCATATTTCTCTCTCCTATTTGGCATTTTCTTTTTACAAATGACAGCATTTTACTCTCTCACTTAAACTTTACACAATCACTTGTATAATACTCTGTATAATACTTTGTTTTTACTAGACCAAACAAATGGTTAATTAATGAAACACATTTTTCGACACTAGTTTAAATCATGTTATAATGAAAACAATAATAAATAATAAAAACACGAACTCACCAAGGAAATCATTCAAAATCAAAGTGAAAAAAATAGGAAAACTCCAGGTGGCACTCATGTGCAGATTTCACTCTCAGAGACAAATCTTGTTTTTTCTTCTCTCAATCCTTCATTAAAAATATATGATTGAAATCATTTCAGCATCTTATTAATGGTCAATTTTCACAGTTAATACGCATTAAAAACATTAAAAGATATAAATCTAATAGTTTTCTACTGTTATTAATATAACAACTTACATCTCTGCTTTCCCTTGCGAACACTGAATCACCATAGCAACGGTAAACACAAGCTAACAGACAAGCGAGATTTGTTATTGTTTGGAAAGCTGATCTGCTGCTATAGTGTAAGGCACGACGATGTCATTCTAAAGCACTATTCCCTTGAATGCTGTATAATACTCTATTAAAAGTTATTTATATAAGTAAATAATTTGAATGTATATTATTTAATCGAGTATTCTGCCAATGTTTTTTCCTCATATTTCTATTTGCTCTATTGCTGTATACTACCAACTAGTAACCTGGGTTACACTTGCTTTATCGAATTTTACATTTTAACTGCAAATTCCTAAAGACAATTATTTAACATGAAGTTAGCCGACCAAAACCATCGTTAGCCAACTAAGGTCGCAAGTTCCGTAGTTATAAGCATAGTTTGTTGATTTGCCGTTTCCCAAATCCATTGCTCCACCGAACATTCGCAAACTACGTCGCAAACTTAAGCACTCACAACTACAACTCTGGAGCTGTAGAAACATAGTTCCTGGCTGTGTTCTATTCCCAGTTATCCCCCTATGCCATATTCATTTAGAACATTCTAACATTCAAAGTTTAAATTCAAATAAAAAAAACATTAAGATCATCTCCCTTAAGTGTAATTTGCTTTCAAATTATTTTTGCAGTTCAGTTTTAGCAATCGTCATGTTTACAATTGTGCTACCTTAGCAGTGCACTTTGAAAACATTGATGTCATTTTGAACACAGCCTCAAGCTAAAGCTATGTGACCTATTAATTACAGTTTTTTCCATTTGTTTACACAAAATTACTTGTACTACAGACACAATGACTACTACATGTAACTGATGCACCAACCCCCTGAACCAATTCTGCTAAACTACAAGCACAATTCCTGCTTTACGCTCAAATTGCAGGTTCAAACACACTTTATTCAAAACACTACACACAATTCTTTGCATTTTGAACAATTTTCATGCAGAAAATCTTTTGTTTTCACAAGGAACACACTGTCATTCACAATTGTAAAGTCAGTTGTCCTATTTTGCATACTAACTCATCATATAGGTAAACAACTTTGACAAAAAATTGCAATTTAGAAATCAGAGCTCATCTGGTTCATTACTGGTTTTCTGCCCACCCATGTTTTTTAGTTGTTTATCTCCCTCCATATTCTCCATTCCTCAAACCTATTGAGGATTTTTTTTCTGCCTGGAGATGTAAAGTGTATGACCGAAATCCACACACACCTATACCCCTTTTCCAAGCTCTAGCAGTAAGATCACGGGTAGGGAAGGTATTACTGTAAATAGTGTCTAGCTCTTAAAAGAGCTCCTCATCAACTCGGCTAGCTCAGTGGGTAGAGCATGAGACTCTTAATCTCAAGTTCGAAGGTTTGAGTCCCATGTTGGGCTTTTCTGTTACCTTTCTGTCTCTCTCTCAGCAAACTTTCATTAGGTTCATATAACAGACCTTTTGAGACAAAGTTCAGCGTTTCTACCACTGTATGTGACCTTTTACTTAGTCTCTGTGGCGCAATCGGTTAGCGTGTTCGGCTGTTTTCTGAAAGGTTGGTGGTTTGGTTCAAGCCCACCCAGGGACGAATTAGGCATTTTGCTGCCTTGCAACTGCTAACACGTGCACTGGGCATAGATCCTGGGCCACATTCTGTCCAGCGTTACAAGATAATATCAGGATTTAGCAGAAGATTGTCACGGGTAGGGAGGGTATTGATGTAAACGGTGACTAGTTCTTGAAAAACTTTCTTACCAGCCTGGCAAGCTCAGTCGGTAGAGCATGAGACTCTTAATATCAGGGTCATGTGTTCGAGCTCGTTGTTGGGTGCTTCTGTTACCTTTCTGTCTCTCTAAGCAAACTTACATTAGGTTCATATAACAGACCTTTTGAGACAAAGTTCAGTGTTTCTACCACTATAGGTGACTTTTCACTAAGTCTCTGTGGCTCAATTGGTTAGCACGTTTGCCTGCTATCTGAAAGGTTGGTGGTTCAGTTCAAGCCCACCCGGGAACGAATTAAGCATTTTGCTGCCTTGCAACTGCTAACATATGCATTGGGCATAGATCCTGGGCCACATTCTGTCCAGCGTTACAAGATAATATCAGGATTTAGCAGAAGATTGTCACGGGTAGGGAGGGTATTGATGTAAACGGTGACTAGTTCTTGAAAAACTTTCTTACCAGCCTGGCTAGCTCAGTCGGTAGAGCATGAGACTCTTAATATCAGGGTCATGTGTTCGAGCTCGTTGTTGGGTGCTTCTGTTACCTTTCTGTCTCTCTAAGCAAACTTACATTAGGTTCATATAACAGACCTTTTGAGACAAAGTTCAGTGTTTCTACCACTATAGGTGACTTTTCACTAAGTCTCTGTGGCTCAATTGGTTAGCACGTTTGCCTGCTATCTGAAAGGTTGGTGGTTCAGTTCAAGCCCACCCGGGAACGAATTAAGCATTTTGCTGCCTTGCAACTGCTAACATATGCATTGGGCATAGATCCTGGGCCACATTCTGTCCAGCATTATGCTGCGCTCACACCAGATGCAAAACACCTGGATAAATTGCGCTATTCGCACATAAATTGCGCATAAATTTGTGACATTCGCGCCGCACCATTCGCGCGTATCCTGCTACAGGATGTCTATACGCGAGTTTGCATTGACTTAACATGTAAATCACTCGCAACTCAGAACGCACGTCAAGCGACATTCTGTCCAGCGTTACAAGATGAAATTTAGCATCTAAATCTAAATCTTTTAGAATTTAGCAGAAGATTCTCAAGGGTAGGGAAGGTATTGATGTAAATGGTGTCTAGCTCTTGAATAAGCTCCTCACCAGCCCAGCTAGCTCAGTCTGTAGAGCATGAGACTCGGCACGCTTACGTCATCGCTGCTGGGCTGTTCAGTGAGAAGCGCTCTCTCACTCAAAAGCACATTGGAGATTTCTCTAGTTATATCGTTTCAATCGTTTGATATGCAGTCAAATATTTCGCCAAACAGTCCTTAGGGATGCGGGGACACGCAGTCAGATATTTCACCGGACAGATCCGCCACTTTTGGCACTCATAAACAATCATAAAGCCCTCGTGCTGCAGGTATGAGGAGGTCTGCTGAAGGCGCGCAGCTGTCGTGAAGTGAGGAGTTTGCGTCTTTAATAAACGACGGCAGTTTGCGTTCACTGAACAGTAAGAATGATTAATAAATCCATATGAAACAGTCCCTTAAAAGTCACGTCTCGCTTTCAGTTTCGGGCTTTGGCGCGTTTTGCACTCACACACAAGCGTACCGCGCCAAAGCCCAAGTGAACCGCGCTCAGGCACACCTCTTCCAACTGGGCCAGGGCCGGCCAAGTGAACCGTGCTTGAGCCTGATTCAGCGCACTCATACTTCTCAAATGATCCGGGAAACGGACCTGGGCACGGTACGGATGGCATAGTGTGAGTTGGCCCTAAAAGACCCCTTCCATCTTGTCAGCATTTTCTGCATCATGACATGCTGATTTTTGTTGTCTATTTTTTTTGTTTTTTTTCTCCGATTTTTGTTATTGGGCAAATGTCTCTTACAATATATTTTTGTGGCGCTGTTACTTAGCTGGTCAAAGTGCCTGTCTTGTAAACAGGAGATCCTGGGTTCAAATCCCAGCAGAGCCTTAGTGCTTGTTTTATAGAGCTTAACGAAATGATTATGAAATTGTATAGCTTTGAGGCGTAACAACCTCTTAGGTTGCCATTTAAAGACTTGCTATCTTTTGTCTCTTTTGTCTCTTTGTGCAGAAATATCTTGCCCTCTTTTTTGCGCTGTGGCTTAGTTGGTCAAAGCGCCTGTCTAGTAAACAGAAGATCCTGGGATCAAATCCCAGCAGTGCCTAATATACTGGTGTAGGAACTTATCAGCATATTACAGTGGTCAACACAAGTTGAATCTGAAATCTTGGGCAACTCCAATGGTCTCATTCATTGAACTAGCTTGAGGGCTTATACCATCAGGATAACAGAGCGCCAATTGATTTCGGGCTCACCTAACCAGTACTTCTCCGCAGATGTTCTGGTACCCTTCGGCTAACTAGCCAATGATTAATTAAATCAGTTAAATTAAAAACAATTACAGGATCTTCAGCGGAAACCATTTCACGAGACTTTTAATTGATTCCTGGTCATGTGCTCGCCTTGGGCACATCCTGCTAGATGCACAATTTCGTAGAGACAAAGAGATCTCTAGAAACATTAATGCATATGAATAAAAGCTAATCTCTTAATGTTAGAACTAAGGCAGATGTATCTTTGAATAATATGCCATAATGTTCCTCATATGCTGTTTATTCCAACCAACTAGGTTAATCAATGTGTTGTTTTAACCCTTATAACAGAGTAAAATAATCTGTATGTGTCTGAAATGTATGATGTCTGGTATTGAACGAAAGCTAGTGACATTTGCAATACGTTGGTGTTAATGAAAAACTAGTAGTACAAACAGTATTCATCTTGTAACGTTTGATATAAGATAGTTTCAATCTTGCAAGAGTTCTACCACGTGAAATCTACATGCAGTCTGTTAATTAATGACCTTTCCTACGTCAGTACGGGGCCTGGCCCTGCCCTTCATGGCAACTGCTCATTGGCAGACAGTGCCATGGGGACGAACCAGACCAGGTCACTTAAAAAACTTCCACGCAAATCTCTTAAGTTTCGGGACTCACGAAACTGCACGAACTTCCGCAAAACCGACTCTCAGCAGTCCATCACCTAGGTAACCCAGGACAACAGCCATTCACGAGCGTGTGAATCCCATAGACGTCATCGAAGCGAGAAACTACTCAATCAGGAGCACCGTGTTTCCCCAAGGCCGGCCGGCGAGGGAGATTCGACTTCAGCAAAAAGGGCGCAAGTAACACAAACTAATGTTGTCTCTTGCTGATCTTGTGCAGATTGATCTTAAGCAGTTAAAGATAAGCCATATCTCTGCTTTTGTGGTTTCTCAGGTGTTATTCTAAGATCTTGCAAGAAGTATTAGAATTAATTTGGGATGTTGTCAACTCATTTTGCATCCTCTGAACTGCCCGTGTGTGTATGTGTGAATGTGTGTGTTTGTTTGTTGTTTGCTTATTACGTAGTTAGTTTCATGTATCGTAGTGTAGCTCAATAAATCTTTGTACTCATTTTGTAAGAACTGTGTTCTTGTTTATGTGCTTCTAAGTCATTGCCTCGAGCTGTAGAGCTTGTTACCTTGCTAAAAGTTAACCCAATACTGTGTTATGTTATGATCGTTGGCCACGTAAATAATATAAACAAGATTGGTAAGATACGATGTCTTCTATTTGCGGGACAAATGGTAGATAAAGTGTGAATCTTTTAATCTGATTCAATCTGACTCAATTGAGTCGAATCAATGATTCGAATCTTCAGGATCCGATACATTGAAATGAGCTAATAACCCCCTGATCGATATTAAAACCTAGGTTGATCCCCTACACTCGTGCCATGATTGCTTCTTCTTAAGAGTTACGACTGTTTACACAGCGTGCTGTTTAGCAGTCTGTTTCTTAACAAAACTCAAATCCTTAAGAACGCTGCTCGTTCAAGAGGTCTTTGCACAATGGCTTTTTATAGCATGGTGTGGTAATGTGTAACCAATTGGACTTTAATATTTCAAGTCGAGACATTCACACATGCAGCCCTACCATTGTATGTTTTTTTTTCTTTTTTCGATCAAACAATTAGCCCCTTTTATGGCTGTCTGGCACTGTGGCTTAGTTGGTCAAAGCGCCTGTCTAGTAAACAGGAGATCCTGTGTTCAAATCCCAGCAGTGCCTAATGTACAGGTGCCCCGGTTGTTTTTTCTTAAGAGTTACGACTGTTTACGCAGCGGGATGTTTAGCAGTTGGTTTCTTAACAAAACTCAAATCCTTAAGAATGCTGCTTGTTCAAGAGGGCTTTGGACGATGGCTTTATATAGCATAGTGTGGTAATGCCTAACCAACTGGACTTTAATATATCAAGTCCAGACATTTACACATGCAGCGCTACCGTTGTTAGGTTTTTTTTTTCCTCTTTTTTCGAATAAACAATAAGCCCATGTCAACATCATTTGGCACTGTGGCTTAGTTGGTCAAAGCGCCTGTCTAGTAAACAGGAGATCCTGGGTTTGAATCCCAGCAGTGCCTTGTCCGCAGTTGGCCATTCTTTCATGGGCCAGAGAGTACCAAAAAGTGCTTTCTGTGCAACAGTGCTTGAGGCAGGAGAGCACTCAAGCTCTGTGGTGCAATGGATAGCGCATTGGACTTCTAGGCTGTGAGCTGAGGCTGGGAATTTATTCGGGCTGGGCCAATTTCCCAGGAGGTTAAGCAGTGAGGCCGAAATCATGTTGCGTTTCCACTCTCGCGCTAGTAGCTCGCAGCACGTCACGCAAACCCTGCCCCCATAACGTCCCCCGAATCGAACTGCACACAACCCGCCCATTTCAGTGGGAATCAGGCAGATAAAGCACACCATCACATCCTCACGAAACCATTCAAATGAAGACAACTGAAACAAACAAATGACACGTTACTGTACAACATAACATTGTATGTCTATACGCACATGCCTGTCCGTTCTCATTCATCATATTCATTTACTCACCAAACGACTGAATTTGAAACTAATTTTCATGCGAAGCAACACGCCCCTTCAGCTACTCCAGAATGCAGCAGCATGAGTGGTCTTTAATGAATTGAAAAGAGCACATGTCACTCTGCTACTCACCCGTTTGCACTGGCTGCCAGTTGCTGCTCGCATCAAATTCAAAGCTCTGATGTTTGCCTACAAAGCGACCTCTGGCTTTGCTCCCTCTTATCTGCTCTTACTTCTGCAGATTTATATGCCCTCCAGAAACTTTAGTTCTGTGAATAAACGTCACCTTGTGGTTCCATCCCAAAGAGGCAAGTAATCACTTTCCCGAACTCTCGCATTCAATCTGCCCAGTTGGTGGAATGAACTCCCTAACTGCAACAGAACGGCAGTCACTTGCTGTCTTCAAGAAACGACTAACAACTCAACTATTTAGTGTCCACTTCACTTCCTAATCCTACATATCCTACATAATTCCTACATATAATTTAGCGATGCCCCATATGGTCCAAAACCAGACACGTGGACAAATCTAAGCTTGTTTTTAATAACACAAATATAAATATGCATATAATAAACAATACTGCTGCTAATAATAATATTATTAAAAAAGCAAGTTGTTATGAATGAACTTAAAACAACCCACCCAAGATGAAGAAGGCATGGAGGCAGCAGTTTTTATATTTATGTAGAAAATAATAATTTTTGTAATATTTTAATCCTTTGAAACATATTTGCGTGTTGCTGTAAAAACTTGCCTATTGCTACTTTGCAACATTTTTTTGTAAAAAAAAAATGAAAGCTAAAGAATTAGGGTAGGTTGGTAAATGTAGGCTACTGTATACAGTAGGCTATTGTCACTTCCAAAAGATAGGCAAAGATTCACACCTTTGCAGTCCCACCCACATTTCACAACCTGTATGAACCCATAAAGGCCGCAAGTGCCACAGACCCTGTAGAACTTTTCTTAGCTGATCTTCTGCGTGACCTATTTAGTCATTAATAACAGCTCATCTTTTTACGGAAAGAGGACCAGGAACTCAAAAAGGGTAATTATTATACCATTCTGTCTTTCCGTTATCTCCTTCATGATTATTTGTGCTGTGTTTTCCTATGTTTCATGTTGTAACATCGTTTTAACTTAATTATTTTATAGAGAGCTTTGTTTGAGAACAGAGAGACAACACCTAAGAAAACAGCGGAGAAGAGGGTGATGTCTCTTCTCTGTAGGCACCATGCAGGCTTTAAAATGGCCATTTGCGTTAGGTATCTCGTTACCCTTTTAGTCATAACAGGTAATGTGGATGACAATGAAGCAAGTTAATGACACGCAAACATGTCTCAGGAAGGTTTTCACAGCTACTGTGTTTCATCCACCAAACACTGATCCCAAGTTGAAGGGAGATTTATAAAAATGACCCAGGTGGGACTTGAACCCACAATCCCCAGCTCCAGAGGCTGATGCCTTATCCATTAGGCCACTGGGCCACATCACTAATCACTTTAGGATCTCAATGACAGTTTTCATTCTGTCAAATAAGAACTAATGGACAAACATTTTCTTTTTGCAATCATTCACATTCGTGTCTCATCGGTTCTGGGCTATGGTTCTAGCGTATGGTGTGACTGGTCTTGAGAGTTTCGAATTCCAGTCAAGGCCACTCATTAACTTGAAATCACAACCTTTCTGCAGCTATTTTCTTGCTTGCATTTCATCATCATCCACCTAACATGAGACCGTCAATTGAGAGCCATGGGGTACTTGAAGTCAAGATCTCCATTCCCAGAGCTTAGCGGAACCTTTTAGGTTTGTAACATGACAGTGAGATTCAAGCAAGATTGGATGAATCTTAATTGAAGTGTGCAGCAAGTCTGAGAATTCGAAGCTAACTATTGTCCTCAGATCATCACACCTAAGCTTTGAGTAGACAAGTCAGGATTTTTTCACACAACTTAAATGTAACCCAACAAACACAACCCAAACAGGACTTGAATCAACCAACTTCAAAGAGTGATGCCTTATCCATTAGGCCACTGGGCCAATACTAGCATTTGCCATATCTGTTGTATGACTCAGGAAGTTCTTGTAACACAGCACTTAAGGATCCCTATACCATATTGCATTCAGACGATCTGGTTTGTACACCTAATGACAAAACAGCTTCTCTGAAGAGTTTTCCATTGTCATGTCTTTTTGACCTAAGGGTATGAACCTAGCTTTTTGAAGGTCACACTGGATTGTGCTGCACAGCAATCTTAAAAGGAACTGAATCAAAGGCAACCCAGGTGGGACTTGAACCCACAATCCCCAGCTTCGAAGGCTGGTGCCTTATCCATTAGCCCACTGGGCTGTTTTTTACTACTTCTGAACTGTAATATGCATCCAGGGAGTTGCTGACGCACGTAACAAAAACAACATGAACAAAAAGTAGATTGGACCGGTTTCACAGAATTTTTTTTGGCACTGCAGGGTACTTCTTCAGGGCTCGTTGGTCTAGGGGTATGCTTCTCGCTTAGGGTGCGAGAGGTCCCAGGTTCAAATCCTGGACGAGCCCTATGGCTGTCACAAAAGAAAAAAAACAGTTGTCCTTTGCCCTTTCTACATTAATTGTAGCACCTTTTGCTGTGACTTTAGTTAATGAACATTTAGCGGACTTCTAATCTAAATTAGTCTAACATGTACAATTATACATACAAAGCCGTCTGCTACTCTCGGGCAGATGGTTCCACAGCATCCGGTCACGCAGCAGCCGGCTAAAGGAAAGTTTCTTCCCTCAGACTATCAGGTTGATGAACACTTAATACACAACACACAGACTCTTCCATACCCTCACTGCACACCATTGATATGTAGCATGCACTGACCTTTAGCCAATCCATTCTTGAAACAACACTGCCTACAACTATGTGGACACCTAAACATTGTACATATCGCTGTCAATTTCACATTGTCATTTTATTTGCACTGTATTTTGCACTGTTGTTGTACTTGCACTATCTGTATTTTGTACTGCCTGTACAGATCATTTTTCATGATTTTTGGTGATTTTTTTCATTTTTCATGATTTTTCAAGATTTTTTCTTTTTTTCATGATTTTTAGTGATTTTTGAAAAAAAAATTCATTTTTCTTGATTTTTGGGGATTTTTAAAGATTTTTTTATTTTTCATGATTTTTGGTGATTTTTCAAGATTTTTTCAGTTTTTGTGATTTTTTCATTTTTCATGATTTTTGGTGATTTTTTAAAAAAAATCTTTTTTCATGATTTTTGGTGATTTTTTAAGATTTTTTATTTTTCATGATTTTTGGTGATTTTCCAAGATTTTTTTAATTTTTCAAGATTTTTCAAGGGTTTTCGAGATTTATTCATTTTTCATTAATTTTGGTGATTTTTCAAGATTTTATCATTTTTCATGATTTTTGGTGATTTTTCAAGATTTTTTTATTTTTTTGTGATTTTTCGAGATTTTTACATTTTTCGAGATTTTTACATATTTCATGATCTTTCAAGATTTTTCCATTTTTCATGATTTTTCGTGATTTTCAAGATTTTTTCATTTTTCATGATTTTTCGTGATTTTTCAATATTTTCCATATTTCATGATTTTTCGGTATTTTTCAAGATTTTTCATAATTTTTTCATGACTTTCTTGATTTTTACAATTTTCATGATTTTTCAAGATTTTTTCATTTTTCATGATTTTTCGTGATTTTTTCATTTTTCGTGATTTTCCATTTTTCATGCGTCAAATGCACAAAACGCTCAATTCGCCTTGCGCGTATCGCGCTATTCGCATCGCGCCATTCGCTTCATTCGCTCCGCGGCATTCGCATATATCGCGCCGCAGGATGTCTATTCGCGTGTTTGCATTGACTTAACATGTAAATCACTCGCACTTGACGCGCGTTCCGCGTCTGGTGTGAACGCACCATTCCTCTTCTGCCTGCTTTCTTTCTCCTCACCTGAGTCTAATTAGACACACACCTGTCAATCATCATCATCACAGCACTATAAAGGCCCAATTCTGTTTTTATACCCCTACCCCTTCAAACAGAATGTGAAGGAAAGGGCTTCAAAATTTACCCCCAAGATATGGGACAGCACTACAGCACCTTCACACATCTTCATATGCTATTGCACTCTCTTCATCGACGATCGCGACATGCTAAAGTTATTCCAGTTGCTTAATTTTTTGAACGTACATTTTAGGCCTACTACAAAATTAATTTTTTCACAAAACACGATATCTGCCAGACCAGTGTCTTTACAAAGTGCGATATAACGGATATCGAATGTTCAGGTTGCTGCGCGAGCTTAGCGGCCCCTGGGAAGTGAGTCATCGCCGGTGAAGTGCTCTGAGTTTGCTCAGTAATGCAAGTAATGTTGGTCTGTCATGCCGACAAAGTATTAGATGAAGATGTAGCCTTCAACTTCACAAAAATGTATAAAAATGCTACAAAAGTAGACCAAGAAAATAATCCTGTGTCTGTCAGTCTCCGCCTCAGCCTTTTTTCATGCGCTTATCCCCCTCACAAGATACCTGTCTGCAAGGCTACATTTCCAAGTGTCCTTTGCAAATTTATTCTTAATTTCTCGCTTAATTTCTGTGAATACCGAATGAGAGGATGATCACTTGTGCCAAAAGCTGTTGTGATGCGTGCGACTGTTTAAAACGTGTGCACGCTCCCTTTTCCTTGCGTGAAATTGTGACTGGAAATGCAACTATAGCCACAGTGGCTGGTCAGGCCCTGATGATGATGATTATATTGTATTGTATTATATTGTATTATATTATACTGTATTATATTATATTATATTATATTATAGTGAAATAATTCAATAAATATGACATGGCGAGGCAATCTGTGCAACCGAGGCAAGAACTGTGACACCGCAGCTCTGACCTCTCTGAACATTCAGGTTTGGTTTTCAGCAACGGGGTGGATGGAGCCTTCACTCTTTCTGTAACAAGCTACAAGTCGTTTATCAAACTAACTTAATCTGACTTATCAAACAAAACATTGATTCACTAGCTTTTCTTAATGGTATTACAATAGTAGAATATATCCTGGATTTGAAAATATTGTGTTCCTGGCCTTCACTGAGCTCAAGTAATAGTTTAATGCAAGGTTGTCCAAACTACGGCCCGTGGGCCATCTGCGGCCCGCAATCAGTTTTGTGGCAGCCCGCGAGACCTTTTTTAAATATTAATAGAATCTGGCCCGCTATACAAAAATTTACGTAATTCAATAAATAACCACCGGGTGTCGCTATCACATGCCTTCAATTAGGCAGCAGTTCCTGTTTTGAAGTAAAACGAACCGAACAAACTGAAGGAAACATAATTGATAATCACGTTTTGGCGAGCCATGGCACAACCAAGAAAAAGGAAAATCAACAGTGAGAGCAGGAAATTTCAGTTACTTTGGGGCAAAGAATGTTTCTTCACAGAGGTCAGTGGAATATGTGTCTGTTTAATTTGCCAGGAATCAGTTTCAGTAATTAAGGAATATAATATTAAAAGACATTATTAAACAAAACATCAGGCTTTTACACTGGTGCCGAACAAGATCAAAAAGTAAAACAAATAGCAGGTGCCCTGTCAGCTCAACAACAGCAGTTTTTTCGTAATAATAAAGTGCAAGAACATTCTACGCTGGCTAGTTATGAGGTAGCTCAGCTAATCGCAACTGAGTGTTGCAACTGTAATTTGCCCAGAGAAGATTCAAAATTTTAAAACCGCAAGTCTTTCTAGAAACACGGTTGGACGACGAATTAAAATAATTCCATAACACACACACACGCATATTTATATATATATATATATATATATATATATATATATATATATATATGTGTAAAATATGGCCCGGGACGTTTTTTTTTTTTTTTTTTTGCATCTGGCCCTCCGCCCAAAAAGTTTGGACACCCCTGGTTTAATGTATAAAAATTGTGAACGAACTTAACTGTTGATATCTTAAATAATAAAGTCAAATAACTAACATTTCTCAAAATGGATATCTCGTTTTGCAACTAAACTCTTCACATATCTCACACATCTCAAGCTAGCCAATGCTCACTGTGTGGTTGCTTGTTTTAATAGCCAATACGTTTACCAAACAACACGATAAAGCAATAAACACCTAGATCTTGTCATATTTTCATTGTCTTTTTGTTCTTTCTAGCTTAATAAAGAACAAATAAATTCAGTATCAGAATATGTTATGCTTATATTTATATATTTATTGCTAAATGACGATGTCAGTTTTCTATTAGCCTTGTTACAAAGTGAATGATTTCAGATTCAACACATTTCTGCAATTTATTTTTTCAAAACTAGGGTTGGATCAGGCACGTGCACACATAGGGCTCAACCTGTGCAGTGCACATGCCCTTTTTAGTCATGGATAGAAAGTGCCCTTCCAAAATTGATAAAAAGTGCCCCTGCGACGCGGCACACCCGGTCCCGCCCTTCAGTAGGCGCGACAACACCGCTCTTGAGTATGCGCAACAACACAGCTGATCAGAACGCGCGCGACAACACCGCTCTTCAGTACGCGCGCAACAACAAACAACCCCCCCCCCCCCCCCCTTCAATAAATTTATCAAGCACATGCCCTTTGGACGGTCTCTGCACGGGCCTGGGTTGGATACTCAAAAATGTCACTCAATTATATGTTATCAGAGATCATAGAAATAAGAAACTCACTAAACTTAGTTTAAGCAGTCCACCCTATTTCACCAAGTCCACTCATTTCTCTCCTGGTCCCTGGCATATAGAAACAGTTTGAACAGACCTTCGAAAATTGTCTATTGTAGTTTCTGGAATACACGAGCACGTTGCTCCCAATATAAGAGGGCAAATCGCGCGCCTCCATAGGAAATCATGAACTTGCGTGTAAAAGATGTAATATGTGGCCAGCTAAGTCCATTTTAAAAGAAACCAGGTATATAGACGCTTACATGTAATATAATTATACAATAAATTTCCTTTTTTCCAAAAACTTCATCACGATTCACAAATCATAGAGAATATGCAACAGCATTCCATATTGCATGGCGGCGCACGGTTTATTTATAGGCAAATTAAATCTGAATGAAATCACAAACTATCTTAACTGCGGTTCACAATCCATTTTAGTCAGTTTCATTGTTTTTCTATGTTCTGCCTTATTTATTTAATTATATCATGGTAGTTGTTCCAAAAGCTGGTTCCAAACAATATTCAGATTAAGAGAATAATCTATAATAGATTCCTGGATGCAGTTTTGTGGGTTAACTCTTCCCTGACCCATGTACACCACTTGGAATTGTTTGAGAAAACTCTAACCGATCAGTTTTAACCATTTAACCCAGTCATGACCCATGTACACCACTTCAATTATTTATGAAATCATTCACAAATCAGTTTTGGTCAGTGATCCCTTCATTGAGTCACTGCTTTTTTGGTTTTTTGAAAACTTTCACAGATCAGTTTAGTTCAAGTTAACCCTTTCCTAAATCAAATATATTCATTTAATGATTTGTGAAAACTGTCAGAAACCAGTTTTGGCCAGTTATTTCATTTGTGAGTCACTTTTGTGCTGAGTAAGACTGAAGATGTTCCAAAGAGGACAGCAAACATTTACGAGACAGCGATCTCAGAGAGTTTGTCTTGTTAGGATCAGAATTGGATTCATTCCCAATGGAGAGGACTTGCTATATATACCAAGGCATAAGTGCAGTTTTAATATAACATTTTGAACCGTTTTTATCAAACAACATTGTTAATAATATTGTTTAAATCAGAGATGTGCTGTTTTTCTGATTATGCGATTGTGTAATGAAGTAGGTATTATCCAATGTGTTAGACAGTTAAGTGTTGTGGGGGGTTCAAGGCAGAATCTCTGGATAATCATAGACTGGTCTCCACATATTATAGACACATATTATAGACTTATATATATATATATATATATATATATATATATATATATATATATATATATATATATATATATATATATTCATACATTTACTTACTAGACATTGATTCTGTCACATGACCTTGTTTATAATTAATCTGAGGAGCACACATGCCTTTTACAAATAAATGAAATAGGATGAAGTTAGTTTAACTAGACCAGATTCAGTTAGTGTGCAGGACATACAAAACAAATATTTATGGTTTTTTGCTAAACATTTTTCCATCATTTGCAGCTGGGGTAACACAGAAAGTGTTGGTTGTAGCATAGACAATTGCAGAGGAGGAATTCATGAAAACAATTAGAGATGAATTCCCACAGCTGCAGGGCAGGGAATTTACACTGTGCCAAATGAACAGCCACTGAGAAGTTATACCGTTACAGCTCTCCACAATTTGCCCTGCCACAATTAAAGCCTGCCAGGAGCTAAGGCAATCAAGATCAGCTGTGTACATACGACCCAAGGTATGAATATTTACCCATTTCTCTTTTAAATAACAAGATGAACAGTTGGTTCAACATATAATTATAGACAAACAAATTTGAATGTATGCCACTTGCTTATGTTGTCGACAATGTGATGTGGTAATTAAATAGTAAAATGTAGATGTGTATGCAATTTCATTCTGACACTTAGGCAGCATTTTGGCCTTTTTCAGATTTTGGAGCCAACTAGGCAGCGCAGTATACTGTAAATTTCTCAAGTGTTCAAGTCCAGAATACTGAAAACGAACAATTACAGTTTTTGTGTATGCAAGACAGTATTCCTAGTTACGTTTTTGGGGTACTTTTTCAGGTTTTGGAGCCAGCTGCTGAGGAAAATTTATCTGACACTGACAATGTTTTCAATTGTTGAAAGTTTTCAATTGCTGTGTTTTAATATTCTGAAAGAAATTAATGTATGATTTACATGTGAGAATATTTCTGCATTCAACATGATGTCCTCTTATTGTTTTCAGGTTCTGGAGCCAGCTGAAGTTGAAAATTTACCTGAGGATGACAATGTAATTGTTTTAAGTGTTACATCTTAAGACTTAAAGAACCAATGTATGATTTACATGTGGCAGTTTTTCAGAATGCAAAGCTGTGATTCCAAATAACAAGATTTTGTGCTTTTTCAGATTGCAGATGTTGCTGTGGATGACAATGAACTACCAAATAACAATGTAAATATACTATTTTCAATTTTAAGATACTACATGGAATATGCATGTCAGTTTTTCAGAGGTCACTTTTTTTGGCCAGTATGCTTTAAACTAATTAAGGCTTTTAAAACTTATCAGTAAAGCTAAGTAAGTTGATTAGGTTTGCAGTAGATTTAGAAGTTATATTAAAATAAATCCAAAGCACACAGTATAACTACTTGGGTAATAATCTGGCTTCAAAACAGTTAAAGATCTTTAAAGACAATATTATATGTTGTAATTAACACTTTTCTTGTAAATAATACATTTGTGCAGGACTTGAGGGCATGGAGGGCACTAAGGCAGGAACAAGATAGAGTACAATCTCTCTTTGGAAACAGATCGAGCAAGGGTAAGTATCATAATCAAAGCATTTATTATTCTAATGTATACAGTTGAAGTCAAAATTATTAGCCCCCGTTATATTTTAATCATTTAATATTGTTTCCCAATTTCTGTTTAATGGAGAGATTTTTCTCAACACATTATTAATAATAATATTTTAGTAAGTTCTATAATTTTTTATATTTTATGTTGTAATAAGTAATTTTTCAAATGTTTGACGTAATGACAGCACATAATATTTGACTTAATGTTATTAAGATATCAGTATTCAGCTTAAAGTGACATTTAAAGGCTTAAATATGTTAATTAGGCAAGTAAGGGTAATTACTCAAGTCAATTTATAACAATGGCTTGTTCTGTAGACAAAATATATATATATATTGCTTATAGGAAATACTGTGAAAAATCCTAATAATGTGATTTGGGCTAATAATTTTGACTTCAGCTGTACAATCAATTAACATTTTACATTTATCTAAATACTACCCGGTGGCTCACCTTTTCATTTTTACATTTTCAAATGCATCAGGAAAGAAGGAGACAGCAAATGCAACAGCAGAAAATGTGATGTAGAAAAGTATGTTTAACTTGGATGTATCTAGATCATTACTGTTTTCTGTGTGTATAACTAAAGACTCTGTACTCTTTAAAAAGGCAATAGAGGATTGCCAGATATAAATATATCTGCACTTGTTGAGTCGGCCGATGGAGTCACATTACAATTCAAATACCCAGATGGGAGAATTATGAAGAAGACATTCAAAGTCACGCAGCCTTTTCAGGTTAATAATCATTTCCCTTGTGTACATATTTATTGGAAAAAAAAATAATAAATCCATTACAGACCTTTTATTTTAATTCTTTCACAGGACTTGGTTGCATTTGCTGGTCTGGATGAGATGGCAAGTGAGATTTTCTCTCGCTATCTCCCTTATATAGCGATTTGGGAGGTACACTACAGGACCATGGCATAGTAGGACGTTCTACATTTTGTGTTGCGATTGTCCTCTGATGAAATACAGGTTAAAAAAAAGTGTTTTGTTACATTATGTGATAATTACAAATGATAATTAACAGCGTGAATCATGGTCTTGATTATTTGTTTGTTTACTTTAAAAGTTAACCTAGGAAGCAGCTCTAAAGCATTTTATACACGTGATTTGAGCCCATTTCATTCTGTGATATCTAGACTTTTGTGTTCTGCCTTTAGTAATTGTACAATCTGTTAGCTTACTCCCTTTTTGGGACTATTCCTTTACACTGGCCTTAACTCAAAAGCAAACACTAAAAAAAAACTTTTTTTTAAGTAACAGATCTTTACCCTTAAAGTTTACATTTCTGTCAGATTTGTTTGTAGTGCTGTCTGTCTTATTGTTATGATTTATATATTACATTCTGTCTTATATATAAATTAAACAGACAAGTTAAGATTGGGATTTCAAATATTTGTATGAAACTTACTTATAATAAATGTTATCATTTCAGGAAATTCTAAACAAAACTGCCATGTTATCAAATGGACTGACACCTGCCATGTCTCCCACACACTCCTCCATTTCCAACCTTGACCTTTCCATTTCTCCCCCTCACCCTTCTATATCACTCCCACATCTCTCCCTCTCCCCCCACAGCCCTCCATGTCCCCTCCACACCCCTCTAATTCCTTCTTTGCAGGTCACCATGGTTAACAATGAAAGAACAAAGATTTCAAGCATCACCCTCCTTTTAACATGTCAAGTCTGCCATTCTAACCCAATCAGCCTGACATAATGATCTCCAGCCTTGTGCTCGTCAACATTCTCACCAAGACAATTAGAGTTAACAAGACAATTACTGAAATGATCTCAGCAGGTCCTTTAATGACAGCAATGAAATGCCGTGGAAAGTTTTTTTTTCAGGATTAAGTTCATTTTCATGGCAAAGGAGTATGCAATTCATCTGATCACTCTTCATAATGTTCTGGAGTGTATGCAAATTGCTAATATAAAAACTTAAGCAGCAACTTTTCCAATTTCCAATATTTATGTAATTCTCAAAACTTTTGGCCACGACTAAATACAGGGTAACAGTGCAGTTAAGCTTTAACCCTAATTAAACACACCTGATCAAACTAAATCTAAAGGTTGAAGAAGGGCTGGAACTAAAATCTGCTGGGCTGCGGCCCTCCAGGAGTTTGACACCCATGGTGCATAGCATATTTTAAAGCAACTGCCTACATTTATCACAATCATGCACATATCGTTAAATAAAAACAATAAAATATACAAACTTCATCCAAAGCAAAAAAATTATAATAAATCTGATCCTAATGTCGTGCCAAACCTGCAGTATTAATAAAAAACACAACAAGTAACCTGATTTATACTACGTATTGATTTAGGAAAGCCTTTATACTATACTGTTAATGCCACTTTTACTTCATTTGAAATTTTCCTGACAAACTCATTGAGTCTCAGTAAAAATGTATGGACGTGCTGTTTAAGATATATATTTTAACTAACATATTTTAACTAGTTATTTAGCAAAATACTAATATTCAGATTAAAGTGCAATTTAAAAGCTTAACTATAGTTTAAACTAGGCAAATTAGATTAATTATATGAAAAGTAAACAATGTTATAAGAATTATTGTGATAATTTCTTTGCTCTGAGTGAATATTTTTGCCTTTAAATGCATCTCGTCCATATATATATATATATATATATATATATATATATATATATATATATATATATATATATAGCAACATGAAGCATCAGAGTAGATAGGGCATTAATGGTTGAACAGTAATTTATCATTTATTATCACAGCAACTTTCTGTAATGGGTACATAAAGTAAATTACTGTAATTTATTCTTTGCACTACACAATTTCATACAAATCCTCCTTTTACTGTGACCTTTCATTACAGCAAAACACTGGCTATTTTACAGTTATTTACTGCATAATCTACAGAAAGGGTTAACTGTAGCATAAATGGAGAACAGGCTGGACAGTCGAACACTCTAAGTCCACAGAGCTGATCAATTACAAACTGACAGTATCTCCACTCAAAATAGCTTCTTTGAAATGCAACAGCACAGATCTTTCCATCCTAAAAAAACAACAAAAAAACCATAAACCCCATAAGCAAATATTGCAATGCCAAAACTGAGAAAGAAATTATTCTGAAAATGTTTTAATAGATACACGGCCAAAGAACTCTGTCTGCTGTTCCAGTAAACTGGTAAAGGGCTGTTTGGACATTCCAGGAGCAGTCAGCTTCCTGTGGTCATAGGACACAAAGACTTTTATTTTGTAAATTGTTTCACAACTTGCTGTGGCAGGCCAGCATCCAGCGCGGATCAACAGTGGGATGTTGGTAGCTCTGCTCATGTTACATTTTAAGCATGAGAATTCTGGCAAGCTGACATTGTAACAACCTATTGAAATAAAGTATATATAATACATTTATAATAGAAATATTAAACAATGTTTTTAAATGCTCTTAGTTTACCATCAGTTCCTATGAGAATTCCCTTTTTACCCTCTGACACCACAATGGAATCAGTGGCACAATTGCAAATTTCTTCAGGTGTCTCAAGGGGCAAAATGCTATCTGGAAACAGATTTCAAACTTTACTGTAATTAGCATTGCTGCATCATTATTATAAGTTTCAATATTATGAATAAAAAGAAAAAAAAAGTACATGCCTTTTTCTTCAAATAGAATTTGTCCTCTGCTATCCACCTTGATCAAAGTAGTTGGGGATATGGGTCTTAAAAAATTCTTCCACATCAGTTTCACGGTTGTGAAGTTTTCTTTTGTGGAGCAAAATATCACAGTCTGGACATAATAGCTGTTTGGGAATGCAGTCTTTACAGCCAATAACAGATTGCTTCAGTAGGCAGTGCTGGCACTGCCTAATCTCTGTATATTCAGCAGACAATAAAGAATCCAACATTAAGAAGAATCCAGCCTTAAAGCTGCCCACTTTTTAGACTGCTCAACGCGAATTGCCCATATGTTTGAGGAAGTCGGAATTGAACACTTAATGTCATCAGTGTCACCTAGCAGGTCCTTAATTTCTTGATGAAGAGTTTCTGTACTAGGAAACAATACATGTAACCTTAGTGTTCATGGCAGTTGGTTAGACTGACCATTACAGGGAAATACCAATGTTTTCCGCTGCTGCCCAAACAGTGTGAGCAGACAGTGATGGACCTTCAAACAAGAACAATGAAGCAAATGACACAATAGTAATAATAACCATGCACGGCTAGTTACTTTGAAAATTGTTGGTGTCATCACTCACTATGATAAATGTCTCTTTGCCCAGATTCCAAAGATGAAGACATACCTGCACTATTGATCACTGTAGCTAAAAAAATTTAGATTTATAAAATTATACATTACAGAAAATGTATGATGGTGCTACACATTATAAGAAATATGTGTGTGTCCACTACAATAATACACAATATGCTGAAACTTATTATAGCCAAGCCATCGCAAATGTTTGCCTTTGAAGATATCTGCCTTCTCTGTTTAGGCACAAGATGACCAAACTGATCCCTCTCCACAAATGAAACTGGTTTGGGAAGGGTGCTGCAGGCACGTTTGGTCTTCTGTGTATTTAACTAAAAAGACATATATAGGATGTTAAGCAAGAACTTTGATATCTATTAACAACTAACAAACTAAGATTCAATGAAGCTATTAAAATAGTATAAAAAAAAATTGCTTGAAAAAAAAATACTGGTGGAAGGTTAAACGTTTGCAGAACTTGTTCAGCCTCCCTGGTCGCAGCTACAAGTGCAGAATTTGCTGCTTTACATTCAAGCTCCCTTGTAAGAATGGCAGGTTCCTGATATAACTGGTCAAAATTTGACTTTTGACAAGATGCCATATTGAAGAGAAAAAAAAGTGAAAATATAAACTGTGTGTGTTATACTATATTACTGAGGACCAAATTGTGACAAAACACCTTTTAAGTGAGTATATGATGAGTAAATAATTATGTTTTCATATTTTGAATTATATGTTGCTAATGAAAAGGATTTTAGTTTTCTAAACACTTTTGTGTGTGTGTGTGTGTGTGTGTGTGGACCCCCTAAAATAGCAGTGGCCACCCCCTGTAAAAAATTCTAGCTCCGCCACTGCTAAACGTTACATTATTGTACACATTGTACTGTAAATCGTTTTATGCATTTTTTTGCATGTAATATTTAAACTTGATTAAATGAGAGTCGTGTGAGTTGCATTTAAGTTAATGTTTACACTTGATTAAATGAGAGTTGGGGCAAGGCAGTAGCGCAGTAGGTAGTGCTGTCGCCTCACAACAAGGTCGCTGGGTTGCAGGTTCGAACCTTGGCTCAGTTGGCGTTTCTGTGTGGAGTTTGCATGTTCTCCCTGCCTTCGCGTGGGTGTGCTCCGGTTTCCCCAACAGTCCAAAGATATGTGGTACAGGTAAATTGGGTAGGCTAAATTGTCTGTAGTCTATGAGTGTGTGTGTGGATGTTTCCCAGAAATGGGTTGTGGCTGGAAGGGCATCCGCTGCGTAAAAACTTGCTGGATAAGTTGGCGGTTCATTCCGCTGTGGCGACCCCGGATAAATAAAGGAACTAAGCTGACAACAAAATGAATGAATGAATAAATGAGAGTCGTGTGAGTTGCATGTAAGTTAATGTTTAAACTTGATTAAGTGGGGGATGGGAGGTTGTGCCACAGGGTGTAGGGTTCATATGCTTTTGCTGATAGTTCCTCTGCTCTTTCTGACATACTATGATATTAATGCGTTGATGTAGTCGTGTACATGTATTACTCATCTTATTCTTTATGTATGCCTTATTATAGATTTATTGACCTCTTGTTATGCTACAGTATACTACATATATTTATATGTTGTTTATACCTCTATTTTTTTCCTATATTCTACATTAAGTTGTTAAATTTAATGTAATAACATAGTGTGAAAATATGACCTTGATTTATTAAATCTAGACATATAAAAATTTCAACCATTATAAAAAATAATAGGTGAAATCAACATTTAATGCTCATCTCAGAATTAGATTTTAAGTAAAATTTTATACAAATACCCATGTGTTTTACTTGTTTAACTTGTAAAACTTTTTAGGACATCAATATACATGCCTTCTGTTTATTCTTTCTATTAGAATATCTTGAGTACTCAAATCAGCAGTAAAAGTTCACACAAAAAACTGTTTGTAGTGTACAGGGCCTGAACTTAAACATATAATTTTGTAAATGGGGATTTATTAACTTTGTAGGGGATCTGTAATAAGCAATGTTTAATATGTATTAAAGACAAACACATTTGAAGACATGATACTGTCATACTACAAACATTTTTTCTTTTATATTAAAATGTTTTTTACATGAAGATTTTGATGTTAAATGCAGGTGTTAGCACAGGTGGGGCTGGGTAAAATGTTGCACTGTGTTGTAGACAATAGCCGTGTTTAAGTGTGTGAGGTGCTGCACATATTGATCATGTAGGACATCAGTGATCGTCAAACATAGCTGAAATTATAATTTTACACTAGAATTTGCCACTACAACCATCACCTCATCTAATACAGCCAGAATCTAGTCGTAGTATTTGACAACCAGTCCTCCTCCTTTAAGCATTTAGCAAATATTTCTTAGACATGCCGGTTACCACTTTACAATATCGGGAAGATTAGGACTTTTTTATTTAGTTGTCATCCTATTTGTCGGTGAAAACATGACAAATGACATAATGACAAAATTATTTGTCAATGACATGTTTTCACTGACAAAAATAAAGAAATGAACACAAAAAGAAATGGTGATAAATAGACTGTGGGATAAGAATGATATACATTTTTAACTATGCTTAGATTCTCCTATTTAAACCTGTTAAAATGTCAAAGTTAAATATTTATATTTTCTTAACAGGAACAATCAAATGACAAAGGTGAGCTACAAACAAAAAACGGGTCTGCTGAGAAGAGTGACTTACAAACAGAACGGATCTGCTGAGAAGAGTGACTTAGAAACAGAGAACGGGTCTGCTGAGAAGAGTGACTTAGAAACAGAGAACGAAATCAGTAAACAGGACTGAAGTGAATCAGAAACGTAGTGAATATGTTCCATCAGACAAAGAGAGCACTGGTGATGAGCTTGATTCAGAAAGGGAGTCAGGGGTGTGAAGGATTCGGATTTCTGCTTTCCAATCAGTCTCATCATGGACCACCGTTTATCCTTTTCATCATCCTGTTTCTCAGTATTTAACTGTGAATTGATTTTAATTAATGAATAAGTTAACACATTGCTTAATATAAGAATGTTCAGTGCATTTGCCTGTCTCTTTATAACTGTTTTCAGAAGCCACCAATCTAGGTCAGAGGTCACGGAGGGCTGAGGACTGGAAACAACTGTTTCTATTGTTATTTCTAGGAGTTAATACTGTCTAAAATGTCTAAAGTGATTTTGCTATTTTTACGGTTAAATCTTTTAAAGTGATTCTACTTTTTATTCAAGATAGACTTTGTGTAGTAAGAATATAACTGCCTGAATGTAGATTATACCAAATTTAACCAGTTTTGATAAAGACGGCTGAGAGTACACTCAGCCTTGAATAAGTAACAGATTATACTTTGTGTGTGTGTGTTCTATTTGATTGTTGATCCGTTTCACAGGTCTGGAGTCAGCTCTAATCAGTCTAAGGGATGTCTGATGTTTATGCTTAAGATATTGTTCAGAATACACGCACAAACCCCACGTGGAAATTTTCCTAGTCTATCTGTGTTTTAACCAATCAGATTAGAACACCTATATGTATGACGCAGTTAATGACGTTATGTGAGAGTATAATTGTTATTGATTGGTGATTGTAAGCAGAGCGGCCTAGGAACTCATTGTGAGTGTTGAAGCTGGCTTCTGCTGATGTAACTGCAAACTATCTTCAGTAAACTCTGACTCCGGCTCTTCTTCATCTACCAGACTGGTCATTCTTTGGGTTAAACTGTAAACTATCCACACAGGTGCAATTAAACACTATTGACACATTGATTCCTTCAGATAAGGATTCTTTACATACAAGCAAAAAAAAAAAAAACATGACAATCAAAACAACTGTTAATTGTCCCAAAGGCACAAGAAAATGGAACAAAAAGCAGTATTGTTTGTACTTTCAGAAACCCCAGATCAAAATATCAAAACATCTTGAAAAATGGCATGCCAGTGAACCTGAGGTTTCAAAAGCTTTTTCTTTTCCAAAACACTCTAAAAAGCGAAAAGATCTTCTAGAGGGAATTCGGAATAAAGGAAACTATTTTCACAACGTTGAGGTTTTGGAGAAGAAGGATGGAGAAATTGTAACTTGGCGTCAGCCAACCGTGGCTGCAGACATTTCAGATTTTCTTCCTTGCCCTCAGTGTCGGGTTTTTCATGAAGAAAGATTTAAGGAAACCCTCAAAGGCATGCAGAGCAGAGACGGTTGTTAAACGAAAAAAAGGAGAGAGATTGCGTTCCACTGCAGCTTGTCTTCTACCTATGGGGTCAGACACCCCTGCTGGTATTAGAACACTTTTGATGAGTATGCGTGAGGACAGTATCACCAAAGCAATAACCGAGGATCGCTTGATCATGTTGTTTGGCGAATCAATTTATACAAAGTGCGGCCACGATCGAGCTCAGCACCCATACATTGCACAAAAAATGCGAGAACTTGCAAGGTTTATGGTTAAGGTGAAGGAGCTATCCAAGTCAGTGGAAACACTAGAGAAGCTGTGTGTTCCTTAAAACTTTGTTCTGGCGATCACAGTATGCAAGGAGGTAAACAGCTACAATGCTGAATCAAATCTTTTTAAAACTCCTTTAGCTCTCAAAATTGGTTACTCATTAAAGAAGACATGTCAGATAAGCCTTGGCCAGAGTCTTATGTCAGGAGACACTGAGACAGAAAGGAATGTAAAAAAACTTCATCAAACTTATTGACAGTCACTGGAGAACCAAATTTCAAGCAAGGCTCTCAACACCCTTCAGCAAGCCAGATGGAATAAGGGTGATGCCATACCGCTTACTGCAGATGTCATGGCATTACAGAACACTTGAAAAAGTAGGAGGAGTCAAAAGAAAAACGCAAACGCTGCTGACTGGAAAGATTTAGCAGAAACAATACTTTGTCAGATTATTTTGTTCAATAGGAGACGTGAAGGAGAGGCTTCTACACTACTCCTTACAGTTTAAGAAAAAGGAATGTGAAGCCTCCCAACCAGGATGTCGTTAAATCTCTGACTAAGTTAGAGCAGCAACTGTGGACTAAATTGACTATATTGGAAATTCGAGGAAAAAGAGGGAAAAAAAGACCAGTACTGACTCAATTGATCTTTTAAATGTAAGCAGAGAGAAAGTTGGGGTCACAAAAGACAATCCCTATGTTTTTGCGAAAGTTCAGCGTTCAGCCCATATTTGTGGGTCAGACTTTCTACGAAAATATGCAGCAGTGTGTGGTGCCAAAGACCCAAAAAGCCTGACTTCAACCCAACTGAGAAAACAAGTGGCAACTGTGTGTCAGATTATGAACTTAAAAGATAATGAGCTTGACCAGTTAGCTAAATTTATGGGTCATGACATACGCGTTCACCACGAATATTACCGATTGTCTGAAAACACCATACAACTAGCAAAAGTAAGCAAGTTGCTGTTGTCTCTAGAGAAGGGGTCTGAAGTATACAAAGTAAGATCTTTGGAGGAAATCCAGTGTAGCACTGATGGAAAGTACAGTGGATTTAGTTTGTTTTTTACTACAGTAACTTAAAGTAATAGTAATACTGTTTTTAATATTTTCTGTCTTGGCTTATTTCTAAGCAACCCTTTCTTGTTGGCTTTCTTACTGTCTTTAAATGAAACACAGCATTTAAAAAAATAGAAACATTTAATTTGTTCAAAAATAAATGTGAAATGAATAAATAAGCATAAAGCTGCACTAGTCAAGATGACTCACAGTACCCAAATTAGTGTAAATCAGTTTAAAGTAGTCATACACACCTTGAAACAAAGTGCCAGAGAGCTGTGTAATATAATGTTTAATGAGCTTGATCTGTTTGTATGCATTTCTCTTGAGGCAAAACTTTTTGTGTGTGTGTGTGACAGTGACGAAGAACTAAGTCAAACTACAGATATGGGTGAGTATTATTGTGATCTTATCACAAGCTATGAACTGAAAGTTTGCTAGTTCAATTCATGAAAGGTGCCAACACTAACTTTTCAAAATCGTCCATTTTAGGTATATATATTTTGTGATTAAAGATGGCCTCAAGTTCTCGTGTACTTAAACACGATCAATGATGAAAACAAAAGCATGTAAACAAACTGTTTATTTTTATATTTAGATGAGGAGGAACACACTTCTGCTTCAAGAAAATCCGTCAGTCACTCTTCTCAACACAAACGCCAAAGTTCTGACAGAGGTGAGTCGTCATGAACCAATAATGTATGCGTTGTTAAAAATTAAATGTCAGTACACCGTTTTGAACATGTCACCTGTTTATTGTTGTTAACTGTAAAGTGTTCACAGAAGTTGAGGAGGAACACACTTCTGTTCAAGAAAATCCGTCAGTTACTCTTCTCAACACAAACGCCAAAGTTCTGACAGAGGTGAGTCGTCATGAACCAATAATGTATGCGTTGTTAAAAATTAAATGTCAGTACACCGTTTTGAACATGTCACCTGTTTATTGTTGTTAACTGTAAAGTGTTCACAGAAGTTGAGGAGGAACACACTTCTGTTCAAGAAAATCCGTCAGTTGCTCTGCTAAACGTAAACGGCAAAGTTTTGACACATTTGAGTCGTCATGAACCAATAATGTATGAGTTGTTAAAAATATAATATCACTCAGACCCCCTAGTTTTTTAGGAATTTTTTTGTGATAAAAATGACAGATTTTGTGGTGGTAATTTCCTGAAATTTGCGGTAAGTTTTGCGAACTATATATATATATATATATATATATATATATATATATATATATATATATATATATATATATATATATGCATACAGGGCTTGAAATTAACCTTTTTGCTTGGTAGCACCGGTGTTCCTAACTTTAAAAAATTTAGGGGCATCAAAAAAAAATTTTGTCACACCCACCAATTATAACCACTGTGTAACGCCGGAGAGTGACACCAACAACAGAAGGTAGGATCCAATATGCAGGTTTAATCTTTGTCAGGCAAGCAATGGTCAATACAGGTATGAACCGGTATGTGCGGGCAAATCCAAAGTCGAAGTCAGTAAACAGGCAATGGGTCAAAAGGCAGGCGGCTAAAACAGATAACTAGGATACAAAGCTAGGTTCAGACACGGAGAAACAAGACAGGGAGAAACGAGTTGAAATGTCACTAAACAGTAAACAAGACTCGGCAAAGTGAATGAGTGTGTGTGCTGCTTAAATACTGTGAGAAATCTCAGTCTGTGACAGGTTTCAGCTGGTGATGTAATCAGGAAGATGAATGACCAGGCGTGCGTGATTGGGAGAAGTGCATGTATGAAAATGTAGTCCTGGGGAATGCGGAAGTGAAGTGAATGATGATAGAGGAAACCAGCGATCTCCAGAGAATGATCGCTGGTTATCGTAACATAGCCCCTCCTCTAAAGAGCGGCTTCCAGACGCTCCAAATACAGTTCAGGCGGGAGGTGGAGCGGAGGCGGAACAGGGGGAGGGATGGAGGGACAGGACCATGCAGCTGGAGCGTACCTGTGGCGTGGAGCTGAGGCGGGCCTGGAGCGTGGAGTTGCGGAAGACCCGGAGGAGGGAGCTGCGGAGGGCCTGGAGCGTGGAGCTGCGGAGGGCCTGGAGCGTGGAGCTGCGGAGGGCCTGGAGCGTGGAGCTGCGGAGGGCCTGGATCATGAGGCTGCGACCATTGGGGAAGCTTAGGAGGCGGCCATTCAGGAAGCTCAGGAGGCGGCCATTCAGGAAGTTCAGGCAACATGGACGGTCACCCAGATGCCCCTCCTCCACGACCACATCGCCGTCGGCGTTGTAGGAACTCATCGGCATTTTTCAGTGGTCAACACAAGTTAAATCTGAAATGTTGGGCATCTCCAATGGTCTCATTCATTGAACTAGCTTGAGGGCTTATACCATCAGGATAACAGAGCGCCAATTGATTTTGGGCTCCTCTGACCAGTACTTCTCCACAGATGTTCTGGTACCCTTCGGCTAACTAGCCAATGATTAATTAAATCAGTTAAATTAAAACACAGTGGCCCTTACAGGATCTTCAGCGGAAACCATTTCACGAGACTTTTAATTGACTCCTGGTCATGTGCTCGCCTTGGGCACATCCTGCTAGAAGCACAATTTCGTAGAGACAAAGAGATCTCTAGAAACATTAATGCATATGAACAAAAGCTAATCTCTTAATGTTAGAACTAAGGCAGATGTATCTTTGAATAATATGCCATAATGTTCCTCATATGCTGTTTATTCCAATCAACTAGGTTAATCAATGTGTTGTTTTAACCCTTATAACAGAGTAAAATAATCTGTATGTGTCTGAAATGTATGATGTCTGGTGTTGAATGAAAGCTAGTGACATTTGCAATAGGTTGGTGTAAATGAAAAACTAGTAGTACAAACAGTATTCATCTTGTAACGTTTGATGTAAGATAGTTTCAATCTTGCAAGAGTTCTACCATGTGAAATCTACATGCAGTCTGTTAATTAATGACCTTTCCTACGTCAGTACGGGGCGTGGCCCCGCCCTTCATGGCAGCTGCTCATTGGCAGACAGTGCCATGGGGACGAACCAGACCAGGTCACTTAAAAAAGCCCTGTGACAAAGAAACTTTGCTTTTTGCATCAGCTAGCTTGCGCATGCTTTTGCTCTCTGCCCCCTTTCGCCTGCCCGGACACCGCGCCGCCACGCGATTGGGTCACTACGAACTTCCACGCAAACCTCTTAAGTTTCGGGACTCCCGAAGCTGCATGAACTTCCGCAAACCGACTCTCAGTCCGTCACCTCGGTAACCCAGGACAACAGCCATTCACGAGTGCGTGAATCCCAAAGACGTCATCGAAGCGAGAAACCACCCAATCAGGAGCACCATGTTTCCCCAAGGCCAGCCGGCGAGGGAGATTCGACTTCAGCAAAAAGGGCGCAAGTAACACAAACTAATGTTGTCTCTTGCTGATCTTGTGCAGATTGATCTTAAGCAGTTAAAGATAAGCCATATCTCTGCTTTTGTGGTTTCTCAGGTGTTATTCTAAGATCTTGCAAGAAGTATTAGAATTAATTTGGGACGTTGTCAACTCATTTTGCATCCTCTGAACTTCCTCTGTGGGTATGTGTGAATGTGTGTGTTTGTTTGTTGTTTGCTTATTACGTAGTTAGTTTCATGTATCGTAGTGTAGCTCAATAAATCTTTGTACTCATTTTGTAAGAACTGTGTTCTTGTTTATGTGCTTCTAAGTCATTGCCTCGAGCTGTAGATCTTGTTACCTTGCTAAAAGTTAACCCAATACTGTGTTATGTTATGATCGTTGGCCACGTAAATAATATAAACAAGATTGGTAAGATACGATGTCTTCTATTTGCGGGACAAATGGTAGATAAAGTGTGAATCTTTTGATCTGATTCAATCTGACTCATTTGAGTCAAATCAATGACTCAAATCTTCAGGATCCGATTCATTGAAATTAGCTAATTAATCCCTGATCGATATTAAAACGTAGGTTGATCCCCTACAGCGTCCAGGACATCCCCGGTACGGCAATGCCGCAAATTCATCAGATGACGATGATGATGATGATGATGGTTGTGACAACGGCGCTGGTAGGGGTCACCCACGGCACAGACGTCAGGGTGATGACAGATCGGGCGATGACCGGAGACGGGACCAGAGTGATTGTGACAGAAGCGGCACTCAGTCGGATGGAGACTCTGGTAATGACTACCACATGGCGAGTCAAGATCCTGCACCTCAGCCCACTCGTACGTTGACACCCGGACAGGCACAACTAATGGCACAACTGGATCGACTCAAAGCAGGTTTGGAGGAGAGAGAAAGATTAGAATATGCAGGGGTGACCAACACTGACCTGGCCCAGTCGGGGCTTGACACTTTACCTGAACAGGAAGACGAGGTGTTCGGGCCACCAGCGCCTGTTGTGTCGCAACCGACGATCGCTGTGGTGTCACCAGCCAAGTCTGCAACAGTACCGTCACATCATCAGTCGCCAATGTCAGAATCAGCAGCGCGGGGCCCTCCGCCTGGACTGCCATCCATTCCGAGCCAGTCTATCCCGTCCCCGAGCCCGCTTAGACAGCCTAAATACACTTTCGTAGATGGCCGACTAGTTGATCAGGCAGGGAACCAACTCTCGTCTGAAATGGTGGCGCTGAAGTGGACATCTCATCAGCAGGCATCCACTAGTGAAGACAAGGGTGCTCCTGTTGTCAGTACACCTCATGATTCCGGAAGAGACAGGTTGTCCACCTACCCTCAAGCAGCTCCAGCCACCCCGCGAACGGATCAGCCAACATCACTTATTGGCCCGGGTACTCCACTGCGTGCTGACGTTGCGGAGATGGCACATGACTCGCTCAATTCCACCATGTCAGCTGCGCAATGGTTCTATGAAGATGATGCTCGTGATCCTACACAACCAGATACACAGGCTCATTTAGGGTCTGAGGGGTCTCGAACCGGACCTACCGCAGGGCACGGCGCTCAACCAGCACAACAGCGGTCTCACTCAGTGGGAAATATGGGCTCGGGATTGTTCAACCCAGGACCATCGTCAGGCCGATACTCCCCCGCTAGATCAACTGACGGACTACGGCAGAGGCATTCTCAGTCCACTTCGTCATCGAATGGAAAGTCTGCTGGGGCTCCCGCCGACCCCTCAGCCCACTCGCGAGGAATATGAGCGGTTCTTCCCACCGCGACCGGGACACATTTTGCCCAAGTCTTGAGGAGATAGACCTCAGGAGTTTTTAATGCTGTCTGCAGCAGTGCGTGTGTTAATGTGCAAGTTTGTCTAAGTTATGTTGGTCATGTGCGGTTGCACGGTTCAGGACCGAGTTGTTTTTAAGTTAATAGATGCCTCGTGGAGGAGATTTTATGTTCTGCGCCGGTCGCTTCTGTTGAGAACTGAGAGGTCATAAGTCTCGTAGATGATTATAGCGTTATCAATGCGGTGATGGCGGCTGCTGTTGTGGTGATGACAACTGTAGTACCAACAGCAATAATAGGAGTAATGATAATCGAAGTGATGATGATAATACCACGGAGAAGATCCAATAACAGAAACTACCTCAATTTCTATACAGATAAATTAGTTTTCAAAAAAAAAAAAAAAGGAGTAACGCGAGAGCCTGCGAGACCTGAGTGCGAGATCCAAAATGACAGCAAACAACTCCGAAAACTTTTTTCCTCCGTATTTTCACTTTTCTCCGTGTGTTTCACCCATCAAAAATTTGACTACATCATTGCAACTGGACTATAATTTTTCTTTTTTTTCATCCTGGATCAACTTGAAGAATACATCGACGTACATTACAACACATACTGCTGCAACATGGACACAACAGACCACAACAAAAAAGGTAATCCCGCTCCAAACTTCAAGAGACCCCGTCCCGACTCTCCTTCAAGCATGAATTTACCACCCTCCTCACCATCTTGCTGTACCGAGGTAAGCGAAATATTACGCTCAATTGAAAATAAACTCTCCGGACTCGACACAAGAATCGCACTAATAGAAGTCATTCACAAAGAATTCCAAGAATTCCGTCACAGTTTAGAATTCAGCCAAGAACAGATTGACACACTCACTAAAGAAAACAATTTTTTAAAGGACTCAGTTCACGCACTTACCGCTCAACTCACCTCCGTTGTCACAGAAAACAAATCAATAAAGGAAAATGTATTGGACTTACAAGCACGCAGCATGAGAGACAATCTAGTTTTCACAGGCATCCCGGACCAAACTCCAGACGACCCCGAAAAATTAATCAAGGATTTCATGACAAAACAACTCAAACTGCCAGCTGAAACTGTACAGAACATCACCTTTCATCGTGTCCACCGCATCCGTTCCCAACATAACAACAGCCGACCGCGTCCTATCGTTGCAAAATTCGAACACTACAAACACAAAGAACTGGTACAAAAACAAGGGAGACAACTTAAAGGTACAACTTACGGACTCAACGAACAATACCCAAAGGTCATTCTTGAACGTCGAAAAAAAACTCTTTCCAATCAGAAAACAAAAAATGAACGAAGGAAAACGAGCAATCATTACAGTGGACAAATTATACATAGATGGACAGTTATATCGTGACAAGGACATTACCCCCTGGCATTTTTTGAACGCATCACTCCCGTAATGTTACCTCATCTCTCTATTCATCTCCCTCATATCACTAGATTATAGTTTTGTTATCGCACCTAGGTCTCATCCCCCCTCCCACCTTTAACTTTATGTTGGTATTTAAAGTCATTTTTGTTTGGTCATTATTGTACTGTGTACATTTTGTCATGTCATACACACAGACACAGGTACAATTTCACACTTTTTCAAATACATACAGTAACATTTATGTATTTGCAGTAAAAACAGACTTGTTTATCAATATACATTGCTATTATTTACCTACTTATTTTGTAATCCTTTAAAATTATGTCATCAATCAAATTTCTATCCTGGAACGTCCGTGGACTCGGCTCTCAGGCAAAGAGGATCAAAGTTTTAAATCATTTAAGTAAACTACAAGCAGACATATGCCTTTTACAAGAAACTCACTTATCAGAACTTGATCAAAACAAAATCAAATCATCACAATATCATTCATATTCTGCCCACTACAACACAAAACAGAGAGGAGTGTGTATCCTAATAAATAAAAAATTATCATTTGTTCATAACACCACCATTACAGACCCAGAGGGACGTTTTGTCATAATTAACATTACAATTAACAATTACTCACTTACAATAGGAAACTTATATGGCCCAAATACAGATGACCCATCTTTTTTTCAGATTTTTTTTTCCTCCATTTCAAATCTTTCTAATTGCCCCATCATAATAGCAGGTGATTTCAACACAGTTTTAGACCCAACTACAGACAGATTTAATAATATCGGCAAAAAACACATCGGGAAATCTACAGACTCTATAAAACAGTTCATGAGTGACATGGGTTTTGGCGATAGTTGGCGCCTCCAACATCCGGACATTAAAGCATTCTCATTTTATTCACCAGTTCATCATTCATACTCCCGCATTGACTATTTTCTCACTAGTAATTCTATTCTATCCAATATTTCTGAATCAAAGATCCACCCAATAATCATTAGTGATCACGCTCCTGTAACAATAAAACTGAATATAATCACCAGACATAAGCCCATTCCTAGATGGCGATTCAACACCTCTCTTCTTCAAGATCAGGATTTTGACAGTTATTTTAAAAGAGAGTGGGCATGCTTTCTAGAGATAAATGACTCCCCTGAAACATCCCCATCTCTTCTGTGGGAAACGGGAAAGGCAGTATTAAGAGGAAAAATAATTTCATATTCCGTTTACAAAAAAAAGAAAGAGAAAGAACATCAAGCTGAACTGGAACAGAAAATTAAAGATCTAGAAGACATTAACATAAATAATCCAACAGAAGAAACACAAGATTTGCTAAGAAAATATAAATCACAATTAAATAAATTAATTAATACACACACTCAATTCCTTATTCACAGATTACGACAAGAACACTTCCATCATAGTAACAAATCTGGTAAATATCTGGCTAATCAAATCAAACACAATAAAGAAAAAACAACAATATCAGTCATTAAGGACTCAGCAGGGAAACCCACCAACTCACCAGAAGAAATAAATCAGATCTTTCAAAAATTTTACAGTAATTTATATTCCCCTGAAAAAAACCCATCCCAGGATGACATTCACTCATTTCTCAGCAATATCAACTTACCTCAACTAAATGAACAGCAAATAAATAGTCTTGAATCCCCCTTATCACACCTAGAAATTTCTAATGCTCTTAAACTCATGCCCAATAATAAATCACCAGGACCTGATGGGTTCCCTGCTGAGTTCTACAAACACTTTTGGTCATGTTACAGTCATATGTATATGCCTGTTTGTTTTGCTTGTGTGTGTGCGCTCTCTTTCTCTCCCTCTCTCGCTCGCTCGCTTGCTCCCTCCTCCTCTCTCTGTCAGTTCTCAGGTTCGCCCATTCCAGTATCCCATTCGTCCGTGAAGACGTCAATCTCAATTACACCTTGTGACGTCATCACCTTCACAACCAATCAGCACAGGAGCTCAAAGTTTAAAAGGGATGCGAGCGGGGAAGCTCGTTCTGCGGTCGGACAGGAATTAGAGCGGATGGAATGGCGGCATCAAGTGGAGGAGGAGCAGTGCAGGCGGTTGGCAACGACTGGATTGAGAATGGTCAGGAGTGGGGAGACGGAAATGACGGATCAGGAAATGAAGTAGAGGAGATGGAGGGTAGCGAGAGTTGCGAACCGTGGACAAACTGTAGAGGTAAAAAGCGGAAAAAAAGAAAAAACAAACTAGATAGTGACGAAGAAATGAGATCCAAAGTAAAGGAAGGAAATGAAGAGTATAATGTGTTTGTTAGACTAGTACAGGAAGGGGCGACATTTGAGGATTGGAGTCCTATACAACTAACGAAAGCTCTGTATAAGGAGATTGGGGAGGTAAGATGTGCTAAAAAATTAAGGAATGGATGCTTATTGGTGTCATGTAAAGATGAGGCTCAACAAAAGAAAGCAATCAAAGTAAATAAAATAAATGGTAAAAAAGTGAAATGCTCTGAGGTCTATGACAGAAAACTTATAAGAGGAGTAATCACAGGCATACCGGTAAGTGAGTCATTAAACAACGTGATTGAAGGAATAACGAATGCTAAAATAAAAGAAGCTAAACGCTTAAAAACAAGATGGAACGGAGCCATATGTGACAGTCTTTCAATAATGCTGACATTTGATGAAACAAAACTACCTGACAAAGTCTTCATAGGATACATGAGCTATGAAGTGAAAATGTACATACCACCGCCTGTTAGGTGTTACAAATGCCAAAAATATGGTCATATTGCAGCGATCTGTAAAGGGAAAATGAGATGTAGCAAATGTAGTGGAGAACATGAGTATGGACAATGTGATAAGGAAGCAAAACTCAAATGTTGCAACTGTGGTGGAGAACATAGTTCAGCATACAGAGGGTGTGAGGTAAATAAAAGAATGCAAGAGATACAGAGAATAAAAGTCACTCAAGGTATATCTTATGCAGAAGCAACAAAGAAAGTTAGGCCTACAAGGGAACAGATGGGTCAGATGCCGACAATGAGAGAAGAAAGGAAAGACATGATTAAGTGTAAAAAATGTGATAAAATAAAGGAAGAAACACTGATTGTGGATAAAAATGAATTTGTTCTCTTTATGGCAGAGGTGATAAATTGCTCAGCACAGACAACAAGTCGGACGGAAAGGATTAAAATAATAGTTAAAGCCGCGGAAAAATACATGGGTATTAAAGGAATCCCTTGGGAATCAGTGAGAAACACGTTAAATGAAGAAGTTCAGCAACAACAGTCACAAGCATGGGGTGGAGTTGCATAATGGTAATATTTATACTGCAGTGGAATGCGAGGAGTTTAATATCTAATGGTCAGGAATTTAAGAAATATATAGATGATTTAAATGAAAAACCTGATATAGTGTGTGTACAAGAATCATGGTTAATATCAAGACTAGAATTTAATATTAAAGGCTATAATGCAGTAAGAATGGATAGGAAAATAGGTAAAGGTGGGGGAATTATTACATTTATAAAAAAAGGTATCCAATATAGAGAAGTAAAGAGAGGGAATGAACTAGAATATGTTATTGTGGAGGTATGGTCAAGTGAAGGTAATATTAAAATAATAAATTTTTATAACCCATGTAGATTGTTAGAGAGGGAACAGTTAGAAGAGATATGGGAGGGTATTAATGGAAAAACTATCTGGTGTGGAGATTTTAATGCACACAGTACATTATGGGGTAACAGAAATGATAATAATGGGAGAGTAATTGAAGAATTTATTGAAGAAGAAGAGCTAGTGTGCATTAATGACGGGACAGGAACTAGATTGAATACAGCAAGAGGCACAGAATCAGCAATAGATATTACAATAGTTAGAAAAGATATTGCAGATAGGTGTGAATGGGAGGTATTAAGAGGTAACACAGTTGGAAGTGACCATTACCCAATCAAAACTCAAGTAGGAATAGAATGCGCAAAAGAAATTGAAGTGAGAGAGGAGAAATGGATTTTAGAAAGAGCAGATTGGGATAAATTTAGGGAAATCAGTGAAGATTTGTTGCAAAAGATTGAGGATAACTTAGATGTTGAAAATATGTGTAAAAGAATTAGTGGGGGAATAATTGAGGCAGCAAACATGGCAATACCTAAATCAAAACCTAAAATAATTAATAAAATTGTTCCATGGTGGACAAAGGAGTGTAGAAAAGCTATAAAGGAGAGAAACAAAGCTTTTAAAAAAATGAAAACGACACACAACTTTCAAAATCTCATGAAATACAAACAAGCACAGGCAATAGTTAGGAAAACGGTTAAAAAATCAAAAAAAGAATATTGGAGACAATTTTGTGAGTCAATTGGTAGAACAACGCCAGTAGAGAGAGTATGGGGAATGATCAAAAAAATGAAAGGAAATGGAAAAGAATATGGATATCCAATGCTGATGGATGGGCAGAGGGTTATTATTAATAATAAAGAGAAAGCAGAAATTATAGCAAGAACATTAATTAAAGTACACAGCACAGACAATTTAAGCCAAGAGGAAAAAAGAGGGAGGGTGGAGACTTATGAAAGATATCAGTTTGATTTAGGGAAAGATGACGGGGATCAGGTACTAAATATAAATTTCTCAGGGACTGAGCTGAGTAGGGCATTAAAGAAATTAGGGAAAACGGCTCCAGGGAGAGATGGAATTTGTTATACTATGTTAGAAAACCTAACTGATAAAGGAAAGGAGGTGGTGTTGAAGTTGTATAACAAGATATGGGAGGTAGGAGTTATTCCAAAAGAATGGAAAAAAGCAGTTATCATTCCCATTAAAAAGCCTGGGAAAGATCCCAAACAGCCAACCAGTTATAGACCAATAGCCCTAACATCGCATATTGGAAAAACGATGGAAAGAATGATTAATGACAGATTAGTGTACTGGGTTGAAACTAAAAGAAAGATAGGAAATTATCAAAGTGGATTTAGGAAAGGTAGAGGGACAATGGATCCAATATTGAGGCTTGAAGATGATATTAAAAAAGCACAGGTTAACAGGGAATCAGTAATAGCGGTGTTTTTAGACATAGAGAAAGCATATGACATGTTGTGGAGAGATGGAGTGTTAATTAAACTTAACCAAATAGGAGTTAAAGGACGCATATTGAGATGGGTTAAAGAATTTTTATCAGAAAGATCCATAACAGTTAAAATAAATGGTACATTTAGTGAATGTTACAGTGTTGAAAATGGCACACCACAAGGGAGCATTATTAGCCCTTTTTTGTTTTCTATAATGTTTGATGGGATCTTTAAGGAGATAGAAAATAATACAGGAGTTGCATTATTTGCTGATGATGGTGCGATTTGGAAAAGAGGGAGAAACATAACATTTATAATGAAGAAAATGCAACAGATATTAAATACAGTGCAGGAATGGACAGTTAAGTGGGGATTTAGAATATCTCAAGAAAAAACTAAAGCCATGTTATTTACCAAAAAGAAAATAAGAGAGGATTTAAAATTGAAATTGGGAGGTAAAGATTTGGAGAATGTTGAATCTTTTAAATATCTGGGATTGTGGTTTGATAGGAGACTTACATGGAACACACATATTAGTAAAATGGTGGATAAATGTAAAAGAGTGTTAAATGTAATGAGGTGCCTATGTGGTGTAGACTGGGGTGCTAGTAGAGTGGCATTAAAAACAATTTATACAGGGTTGATAAGATCAGTGATCGATTATGGATGTATGGTGTATGGATCAGCTGCTAATACAACATTAAAACAGCTAGATGTAATCCAAAACCAAGCATTAAGAGTATGCTGTGGAGCCATGAAAACCACACCGGTAGCAGCATTACAGGTTGAAATGGGAGAGATGCCTCTACACCTTAGGAGAGATCAGCTGGAGGTAGTATACTGGGCGAACTTGAAAGGCCATAATGAAAATCACATAGCACAGACAGTTCTGATGCAATGCCAAGAACGAGAGAAACGGGGCATTAAAGGGTATGGATGGACAATACAACAAAAAATAAATGATATGGAAATAGATACAATAAAAATTTCGCCCACTATAGTATTTCCAGTAGTTCCCACATGGCTGCTTGATGACTTGGAAGTTGATTTTGAAATAATGAAAGAAAAACAAGAAAATGAGATTGACAGCAAACAAGTGGAAAATTATATAAGAGAAAAATACAGTGAAACAACTGAAATATACACAGATGCATCAAGAATTGGACAAAGGGTAGGAGTGTCATTCAGTATTCCAAAGTTAAAAATTGAAGTTACAAAAAGAATTAATAATAATTTAGCAGTTTATACAGCAGAATTGGTAGCGATATGGTTGGCTCTAAAGTGGGTAGAGGACAATAAACCAATTAAAGCAGTCATTGCGTCTGATTCAAGTTCAGCACTCATAAGTATTAAAAATGTAGTATCAGAATCACGGCAGGACATAATATATGAAATAGTACAGTTGGGAAATAATATCATTAAATCAGGAGTTATCATTTCATTATTGTGGGTACCAGCGCACATAGGGGTTAGTGGAAATGAGATGGCAGACAAGTTGGCTAAACAAGCAGCACAGCAAACTATGATAGACATGGACATCAAATACAGCAAGTCAGAAATCAAAAGTATAGTTAAAACCAAAATATTAGGAAAATGGCAACATATATGGAATAATGGGAGTACAGGACGTCAATATTACACCATACAGAACATAGTTGGGAAAGGTAGGGAAACAAGGAAAAACAAAAAGGAAGAAGACAAGTTCTCAAGAATGAGATTTAATCACACATCACTCAATAGCACACTACATATGATCAACAAACATGCAGATGGGATGTGTGAATGTAACAACCAGGAAACTGTAGAACATGTATTAATGCACTGCCCAATATATCAGACAGAAAGAAATATATTATTCACACAATTACAGGAAAAACAAGTGGAACCTAACATAAAGAACATACTAAAGTTGAGCACGGGTGATGTATGTTTTAGATATGTTTATAACTATTTGAAAGACACAGGGTTGATTAATAGAATTTAGTATTTAGATGAATAGTTATCTATATCATATAGAGGTATTATAGAGAAAGAAATATCAAAGTTTGGGACATTTAGTAATTTACTTATATGTATAGGAAAATAATAAAAATTTTTATTTGTAATATTTTATTTTTTTTTAATTTTTTTTTTTTTTTTTTTTTTTTTTATGGTTGGGCTTTGTTTAACTATAAAACATGGTTAGTTAACTCCGGATCCACACTCCAATCCAGATGGTGGCGGTAATGCACCAAAAGCTGGTTGCCAACCGCCATAAAACACACAAGAAGAAGAAGAAGAAGAAGCTCGTTCTGCTTTTGCTCTGCCTTGCTTGCGGTCTTTGCTTGCCTTTGTGTGTGTTTTTGGCTTGTTGTTATGTGCTGTGATGTTGACGTGAACTTAGTTTTGAGTTTGGTCTTGTTCTTGTGTTGATCGCTGTTACCGTCTTGGATGTGTATATGTGACAATCCCCTGACGTCTGTCTTCAGCCTTTCCCTTGGATTCGAGGAGTTTAGATGTCACGTGACATACATATTGCATCACACAGATAACTCCACTGTCTAAACACACTAGTTTAGAAGTGAGCGCCACCCGCTGTAAGTTTTCTCCGTATATTTGGTTAGAAGAGTAGCTTAGTTATAGCGTGAAAACGCTGAAGATGTTTTGTTTGTTTATTTTGTATTAGACAGTTTAGAGGGAAATTATTAGTTAGAATTGGGGTTTTGTTATATTTCTTTCATTTATTTGGCGCCACTTAACTCTCGTTTCCCCCACCATCTTTAATCTATATTGATTGATTTATTGTATGTTGTGAGATCTTGTAAATAATACTTTATTGCTTTTTGACTTCCTTTCACTATTGTAAATAAATTCACTTATTTTTGCAGTATTTGGGTTGTCGTGTTGATATTTTGCCACCAACTGACCACAAAATATTATCACCTTAAATGTTACCTTTTAAACCCTAGATACCAAAACTTAAAAGTCGTAACAGTCAATTTTATCACCACTTTTCATCCGGTTGATTAACGAATCAAAACAAAATTCAAAGCTTCCAGATACCATGAACACAGCCACAATTACACTTCTCCTCAAACCCAATAAAGACCCAACATTACCGTCAAGCTATCGTCCAATCTCACGAATTAACGTAGACACTAAGATAATTGCTAAAGCACTTTCACATAGAATAGAAAAAATCATGCCATCCATAATCCATCCAGATCAAACCGGTTTTATTAAAGGTAGAAAATCATCAAACAATACACGCAGACTCATAAACCTAATACACCACTCATCAATAAACAAAAACAAATCTATCATAGTCACCCTCGACGCTGAAAAGGCTTTCGATAAAGTAAACTGGAAATTCCTGTTTTCCACATTAGAGAGGTTTGGTTTTGGGGAGTCATTTATTAATTGGATCAAAATTCTCTACACATCACCCTCAGCTACTGTCATTACTAACGGACTAACATCACGCAGCTTCACTCTACACCGGGGAACTAGACAAGGATGTCCACTCTCTCCCTCTTTATTCACCATATTCATTGAACCACTTGCAGCAGCTATCCGTCAAAACAATTATATTAAAGGAATTCAAACATTAAACATACACCATAAAATAAGTCTTTATGCCGATGACATATTATTATACTTACAAAATCCCCAAACATCATTACAGGAAACAATAAAACTTATTGATACCTTTTCAAATATTTCGGAATATTTAATCAATTGGAATAAATCTGCTATACTCCCATTAAATTCCACCAGTGTGGATGTGACATCCCAAACATCACAAATCCCTCTGTGCACTAACTATATCACATATTTGGGTATCAATGTTTCCGCCAGGCTGTCAGAGTTGTTTGCACTTAACTATACTCCGATACTTAAAAAAATAGATGACGATCTGCAACGCTGGATGAACTTACCACTATCCATCATGGGCAGAATATCAGTTACCAAAATGTCCATTCTCCCAAAAATAAACTATTCATTTTCAATGATTCCAACACAACCCACACATACCTAGTTCAAATCCCTAGACTCAATTATAACAAAATTCTACTGGAAAAATAAAACCCCAAGAATAAAATTGACAACCCTACAGAGACCAAAATCACAAGGAGGATTAGAAGCACCACATTTTTACAACTATTTTTTGGCAAATCAGCTTCAAAACATACACAATTGGATTAAACCTAACTCATCAGAATACACATGGCAAGACATTGAACAATCAATATGCAAAGACATTAACATTTCAGAATTACCCTTTCACAGTCAATCAATCAAGAAACATCACTGTTTTAAAATGCCGACAATAGAAGCAACTCTGACAGCCTGGTGGAAATTCCATCAGGTCACAAATTCCCCACTCACACCATCTAAATACACCCCAATTTGGAATAACCTTGATTTCCTAGCCAACAAGAAGCCACTTAACTTTCACACATGGGCAGCCAAAGGAATCACACAACTTCAACATATCTTTATTAATAATAATCTGGCACCATTTTCCCATATAGTCCAGACATACAGCATTGGGAGTAATTGCTTTTTGGAATATTTACAAATCAAATCATCAATTAAGTCAAAATTACCTAACCAATCAATCAATCTAGACCTTCCACCTCAAATCTCAGAGTTTATTAATATATCTCCCTCCAAAAAATTGCTCTCCCAAATATACAAAATGATATCAAAATCAGACAATGCATTAGTTCTACCAACCACTAAATGGCAAACAGACTTATCTATTAATCCCAATGCTGCATTCTGGACTCAAATTTGCAAAAACACATTTTCCATGACTAAAAATGCTAACTTACAACTTATACAGTACAAAGTGCTTCACAGATCACATTTAACTGGGCAGAAATTATTTAAAATGGGTTTCACGTCAGAAATATGTTCACATTGCACACAAAACACCCCAGACACTTATCTTCACGCCTTATGGTATTGCACTTCAATTAAATCATTTTGGGTAAAGGTTACTGACTCACTCTCCAACTTAATGGGTTGTCACATCCCACTGTGTCCCTCCCTCTGCATATTAGGTGACATATCCACAATCAATATATATAATACAAATGGTCAGTTACTGCTGGTGGCTCTAACTATCGCAAAGAAAACTATCCTCATGAACTGGAAATCAAGAAATACCATTCACATCTCATACTGGAAAAACTTATTAACAGAATACATCTCCATTGAAGATCCTCTTTGCCTGAAGCCATTCCCTAACAACACCTCCATCCGTACATAAACAAGAGGGGAGGGGAGAGAGGGGGTCAGGTAGAGATGAGGGAAAAAAAAAAAAAAAATTCTAATATTAAATCTAATTTAAAATAAATAAATCAATTGGAAAAAAGTATAATGTAAACAAATAAAATAAAAGAATCATAATTCGGTCTTTATATACTTCTTTACTTTGCCTTTTGTTCTATTTGTTCCCCTTTCCTGTCCCTATCAATGTTATTTATTCTTTTTATTATTATTATATATAATATTTGTTTTCTAATTATTATTATTATTATTATTATACATAAATTATTATTATTATTATTTATATACCAGTACCTCTCCTGACCAACAACAGATAAAAAAAATAAATAAAAGAAAAAAAAAAAGAAAGAAAGAAAGAGAAGAGGAGGAAAAAAAGAGAGAGGGAAAAAAAGGAAAGAAAAAAAATCTACTTACATGTACTAAATTCACAGGGTAAAGTGTAACGTAGGCATGGCAGTCTGGGCACTGCACTGGACTGATCCATGCCACACGTTACACTTTTTTTAATGCATCACAAAGCAACTGACAAACACTATATACCTCAATGCCCATCACACAACTACAAACTCCTCAATTTACTGTTACAGCTGTTGTTCTTTTTATTATTATCATTATTATTAGTATTATTCCCAGCATGAGTATATTATAGTTATCAAATTACAGTAATAATCTATCATACATATCTTTAATATTATTCTTCCATGTGGAATTGTATAATTCATAATTAGCATTGATATAGTGTTTTCTTTTTTATTTATACAGTTTTTATTATTATTATTTTTTTTTTGGCTTATTCTCGTTGCTTTGTTTGCTGAACTTTATTTTTCTTCTCTCTTATTGTTTCTTTTTTTTTCTTCTACTCCTCCCCTTCCTTTTCTGTTTTTATTTTTTATTTATTTATTTTTTTTATTATAAGTATTTTATTAATTTTTGTTTATTATCATTAGTTTATTTTCTCTTTTCCTCTATCTCCCCTTCAAACTTACTACTTACTACTATTATTATTTGTTATTATTATTATTATTTATTATTATTATTACTTGTCCTCTCCCTGATTTCCCATCCTCCCCTCTCCTCGACACCTTTGTCATAAATGGTATTACTTTTAATTTTTGAAATCATTATTATTATTATTATTATTACTGTTCTGACTTGTCCTGTTATCTTTCCATTATCATTATTACAAGTATTTATACCATTATCATTATTAAGGTTGCAGTTGTTGTAGTTGTAGCGGTAGTAGTTGTAGTAGTAGTAGTAGTAGTTGTAGTTGAAGTAGTAGACAGTGTAATAGTATCGATTGTTATTGAGTAATTGTTACGGAGATTTTTGAAGTAGTAGTTCATGTAAGTAGTAGCAGAAGTAGTAATGGTGTGGTAGTTACAGTAGTAGTAGTAGTCGTTGTTGGTGTAGTAATATCAGTAGTAGATGTTGATGTAGATGTAGTAGACGTGATTGTAGTAGTAGTAGTAGTAGTGGTAATAGTAGTAGTAGTAGTAGTAGCATCAGACGTTGTTGTATTAGTTGTAGCAAACGCTATAGTAGTATCAGTAGTGGTAGTCGTTGTAGTAGTATCAGTATTAGTAGACATTGTAGTAGTAGTAGTAGTAGTAGTGGTTGTAGCTGTAGTAGAAGCAGTAGTAGTTGTAATATAAGTAACTTTTTGTAGTAGTAGTTTGTGTAGCACTTGTGATTTATTATTATTGTTGTCAGTTATTACTGTTGTCCCTTCTTTCTTTTTACTCTAATTTTTACTATCATACATTAATAAGCATTGTTGTTACTCCCTACCTCTGACTGGTTTCTTTCTATATGTTTTGTCCATATCTGTGACACTTGCTTCATTTATTGACTGTTATTGTTCCTTATGTATGTACTCTGACCTGTCCACCAAGTTACCTTTACATGCATACACACACTCACACACACACACTCACGCACATACCAGCACATGACTATATTGTTGTTGTTTTTGTTTTGTTTTTGTTTCGTTGCTTTGTATTTGTTATTTGTTGACGTTTTCTTGTATTTGTATGATTTTTGCATATTCTAATAAAAAAAAAAAAAAAAAAAGGAAGTTCAGGCGGCGGCCATTCAGGGAGCTCAGGCGGCGGCCATTCAGGAAGTTCAGGCGGCGGCGGCCATTCAGGGAGCTCAGGCGGCGGCCATTCAGGAAGCTCAGGAGGCGGCGCCCATTCAGGAAGCTCAGGAGGCGGCCATTCAGGGAGCTCAGGAGGCGGCCATTCAGGGAGCTCAGTAGGCGGCGGCCATTCAGGAAGCTTAGGAGGCGGCGGCCATTCAGGAAGCTCAGGAGGCGGCGGCCATTCAGGAAGCTCAGGAGGCGGCGGCCATTTAGGAAGCTCAGGAGGCGGTGGCTCTGTCAGCTCTGGCAGCAGTGGCACTGGCAGCTCTGGAGGGTCTGGCAGCTCTGGAGGGTCTGGCAGCTCTGGAGGGTCTGGCAGCACTGGAGGGTCTGGCAGCACTGGAGGGTCTGGCAGCACTGGCGGTGGCATCAGCTCTTGTAACTCAGGTGGTGGTGGCCATTCTGGTGGCTCAGGTGATGGTATTTCAGGAACTGAAACAGGAACTATGGCAGGAACGGACAAGGAACAAGAAACCATCTTGTGAGCAGGTGGCAGATTGGCGCTTACCACATTGTGAGCTGGAGGGCTGGTTGTGACCACATTGTGAGCTGGAGGACTGGAGTCGGCCATCTTGTGAGCTGGAGGACTGGAGTCGGCCATCTTGTGAGCTGGAGGACTGGAGTCGGCCATCTTGTGAGCTGGAGCAGCCATCTTGCAAGCTGGAGGACTGGAGGTGGCCATCTTGCAAGCTGGAGGACTGGAGGTGGCCATCTTGTGAGCTGGAGGACTGGAGTCGGCCATCTTGTGAGCTGGAGGACTGGAGTCGGCCATCTTGTGAGCTGGAGCAGCCATCTTGCAAGCTGGAGGACTGGAGGTGGCCATCTTGCAAGCTGGAGGACTGGAGGTGGCCATCTTGCAAGCTGGAGGACTGGAGGTGGCCATCTTGTGAGCTGGAGGACTGGAGTCGGCCATCTTGTGAGCTGGAGGACTGGAGTCGGCCATCTTGTGAGCTGGAGGACTGGAGTCGGCCATCTTATGATATAACTGATGCTCAGGCGACAGGAGTGATGGTGATGCCAGCATTAATGTTTCAGTGGGGTGTACAGCAAGCCCTTTTGTCATCTGGTCTTGCTGTACACTGCCCCCCCCCCCCCAAAAAAAACATTTAGGGGTTTCCTCCACCTCGTCTACGGTGAAGGGGGACCCACTAAGTTGCAGCGCCAGATCGATATAATGTTCTGTTGTCCAGTGGGCCTCATGAATTGGCATTGTGGAATACAATGGTTCAGATAAACCACCCCGGAAAAAGATCATTAAACATAAATCGTCCATAGATGTTAAATGAGCCAAATAAATAAAATCCTCTACATACTCTTCTATTGTTCGGGCTTCCTGAAGAAGACACATGATCTTGATACCCGCTGGATCCATTGTGAGGCCGAGTCTTCTGTAACGCCGGGGAGTGACACCAACAACAGAAGGTAGGATCCAATATGCAGGTTTAATCTTTGTCAGGCAAGCAATGGTCAATACAGGTATGAACCGGTATGTGCGGGCAAATCCAGAGTCGAAGTCAGTAAACAGGCAATGGGTCAAAAGGCAGGCGGCTAAAACAGATAACTAGGATACAAAGCTAGGTTCAGACACGGAGAAACAAGACAGGGAGAAACGAGTTGAAATGTCACTAAACAGTAAACAAGACTCGGCAAAGTGAATGAGTGTGTGTGCTGCTTAAATACTGTGAGAAATCTCAGTCTGTGACAGGTTTCAGCTGGTGATGTAATCAGGAAGATGAATGACCAGGCGTGCGTGATTGGGAGAAGTGCATGTATGAAAATGTAGTCCTGGGGAATGCGGAAGTGAAGTGAATGATGATAGAGGAAACCAGCGATCTCCAGAGAATGATCGCTGGTTATCGTAACACACTGTTACTACAAGTTTTATACAAACATATTTATTGCACTTGAAATCAACACTAATCAAACCAACAAGCAAAAAAATATATATGCATGCGTGAGGAAAATATGTCTCAACGAAATCCTGTTATCACAAGAAAATACAATTTTATAGAATAACTGAGTGACTAAAGGATACACGGCGCGCTCACCAGCCCTGCACGCACTGCTTGACATTAATAAATCTGTTAACGATATAACTGTGCTGTTCTCACGGGTGCTGTCTTATTTTGCACTGATGCTTTTGACGTATACTGTACCCTATTATATGCATACGTCATGTTAATAGCAATACCGGTCTTTTTGCGATGGTGTACGTGGTGTTAAATTTGACATATAGGTGCCACTTGCACGGCGGACAGCATCTGGCGATTTTATAAGGGATTAAACAGAAGCTCTTGTGCTAGATGTGGCAAACAGTTACCTGAAAATTCCATCCCACAAAATTTTCATAGCGGACTTGAAGCCAATGGTAGTCTTTTATCCACTCTTCGAACAGTGTAGATGGTGGATTAACATTCAGCACATGATCACTAGTAAGATGTGTTCTGACTTGTAACTTTAGATATTCTTTATATTCTTGTAACCATGGTTTCTAAAACAAAATCTGTCAGTGTTATCTTCATTTTCATCCTCAGCGCTTTACAATTTTTCGCTGTAGAAGCTCCCTGTCATCCCAAGCCAGAAGGCACTGACAGAGTGATTGACAGCTGATATTTCAGTGCTAAAGCAGTGGGCCAATAAGAAGAGCGTGAAGGCAGGGCAAGCATTACGGTCTTGGCTTTGTTTACTGCAGCAAGTTGACATGACAACTGTTTTAAACCATTCCTGAGCGCTGTGTTTCGCGTTTTAAGTGCAGGGATGCATTCTGCGTGAATGTCTCCCGAATCCGCGCATGTGGTGAACATTTTGCAGTAAAAACTGGTCGCACACAACAATTTTTTGCACTTGCACAAATGCTCCCAAATATATTTTGAGGTCGCATAGATAAAATTTAGGGGGCATATGCGACCGAAATGGTCGCAATTTCAATTCCTGTAGTATTTCCTGAAAAGCCTGTTGTATTTCCTCCAATCTATGACATATCTTTTTAGTTTTGGGATCTTTGATTTTAAATATACTCTACTCTGCCTGTTGTTTCCTTATTCATGCTTCAACTTCTTTGATCTTATTAAAATATCTGGAGCTTTTTTATTAACATATTTGGTCTCTAATTCTTTAAGTTGTATATTCAGATTATTTATGTAATTCAGTTTTTTTTCCTTGATCCCCATATTATAAGTTTACCTCGCATAACAGCTTTAGCTGCGTCCCATAGGATACTAAATGACACCTCTGCATTATCATTATGTGTTAAATATTCTAATAGTTCTTTTTAAACATATTTTACACGTTTAATCATTCAAATGATAAGGGTTAATTCGCCAAAATGTCTTTTTGGGTTTATTGTCCAGGTACACTTTTAAATATACTCCTGCATGGTCTGAGATGTACCTTATTCCTATTTTACAGACTTTTATTTTATGATGATCTGACCCAAACATAAAAAATGAATCAATTCTAGAACGAGACATTTGGGCGTAAGAGAAGAAAATACAATTTTTTAAGAGGGTCTATGTCTTTCCACACATTTTTAAAATCTTATTCTTTCATCAGATATCTTATTTGTCTAGTTTCTTTATTAATTTGCTTATTAAAAAGATAAGTCTAATTTACGCTGAAATTGTACATTCCACTCTCCCCTACAGATCAACGTACCTGATGCCTCCCTGACTCTAAAAGTAAATATTTATTTGAGAAATGCTTTTGTCTTTTTCAGGTGGTCAATATATATTATCTAATGTAACTAATCTAACTTTGTTTTGGTCGTTAGTTCCTTTAATTAGGTTATATTGTCCTCCTTTATCAGTAATCTTAGAAATTAATTGGAAGTTGACTTTATTTGAGATTACTCCTCGTTTACGACCATTATTATATGAGGAAAAGAAAACCTTAAATCCCATTTTATTTCATTTCTTATGTTCTGTATCAGAAAGATGTGTCTGTTACCAGAATATTATCAGTTGCTTTTCTCTTTTCATTTTAGCCAAGAGTTTGCTTCTTTTAATCTGATTTATTAACCCATTAATATTCAAAGTAATTACTCTTTATTTTTGTTTTTGCATATACTATAATCAGATATAAACACAAACATGAAAATCCTTAACCAAATAAAAAAGCATAACGAAAAAGGTCTCCAAACCTTAAAGTCTTAAATAACTTTTTAATGTGAGGGGAAAGCCTTCCTTTTCTAAAGGGCCTCTCTCCTTGCTGTGCCTATTGCACAAAAAATGTTAACAAATATATTCAGCCCCCATATCTGGCAATAGTATATTTTTTTATTTCCAGCTAGGTTTTCAAGTTATATATTTCTACTAATTATAGCAAGGGATTTTAAGTGTATAAAATAGAATTCCTTTATGTCTTCCTACCAGTATGTTACTCAATGACTTGAGTCTTGGTGTGTCGTTGGTAAGTTCGGTTAAATATCATTCTTTCCTTTAAACGAGTTCTTTCCTTTAAACCTCTCAGAGTTCTTTGTTAGGATCTGTCAGGTTTTACTCTTCTTTCAAACAGAGCTAGTGTTGTCCCTTTGAAAGTCACATAGTTTTCTCATCTTCGATGTCACTCCAAACTTTGCCAAAATCTTTGTTTCTCTTTTCCAGAAATTCCTATAATAGTTTCTTCTTCGTTGTTTATCAGCCCTTCTTCTTTCAGATCTCTTGATGCCTCTGTCATCGAATTAGTTGTCATCGAAGTTTCGCCAGCAGTGGTGATTGGAAAATCCCTGTTCTTTAAGAATTTTTCCTATTGGAGCAAAAGCCTGTCTTTTCTGTTGGAATTCAGGTGGGTAATATTGGTCAAAGAAAATCCTTTATTCGTTCACTGTATTACTTTCTTTATCCATGAAAGACCAGGTCCTTCGTTTTGTTTTCCTGTAAGAATACCAACGCTGATCTAGGGTGTGTGTCAGCAGATTGTTTTGGTACCCAGTGACACCATTGGATTTTAAGGTCCAATTCATCAAGTGACATTTAGTTTTGCAATGCAATGCTAGCTGACAGGCTATCAGCTATCCTGTCCGTCTCTGATTTTTCATCTGTTGATTTCTCGTTTTTTTCAGGTTTCAATAGTTGTTTTGTCCTAGCCTTTTTGTTTTTGTCCCTCGTCATGCTATTTAAATATGGTTTAGGTTATCATATATGATGTAAAAAGGAGGATTAATACCAGTGTGTATAAGAGCTCTCTTTCTATGCTGCTACATGTGTCAACGCCATACTGGAAACCATCCCATGTGTTTCTTAAGCTGCCCCGAATGAGTGAAACTCTGCACACACTGATCATGTCTATGGTTTCTCTCCAGTGTGAATCCTCTCATGTATTTTCAGGGTTCCTGAGTGAGTAAACCTCTTACTGCAGTGTGTACACTTGTACGTTTTTTATCCAGTGTGAATCCTCTGGTGCCGTTTCAATTCTGCAGCAGTAATAAAAGTCTTCTCACACTCCAAGCACATTTACTCTCTCACACCAGTGTGGATCTTTATGTGTTTTTTAAGGTGTGATGAGAGGGTGAAACTCTTCCCGCACAGAGTGCATGTGAATGATCTCTTTCCAGTGTGGATCCTAATGTGTTTATTAAGGTATGATGATTGGTTGAAACTCTTCCCACACTTGGTGCATGTAAATGGTTTCTCTCCGGTGTGGATCTTCAAGTGTCTATAAAGTGATGATGATAGGCTGAAAGTCTTCCCACACTGAGTGCATGTGAATGGTTTCTCCCCAGTGTGGATCATCATGTGTTGATTAAGGTGTGATGAGTGGCTAAAACTCTTCCCACATTGAGTGCATGTGAATGGTTTCTCTCCAGTGTGGATTCTCATGTGTAGATTAAGATTTGATGATTGGCTGAAACTCTTCCCACACTGAGGGCATGTGAATGGTTTCTCTCCAGTGTGGATCCTCATGTGTTGATTAAAGGATGATGATTGGCTGAAACTCTTCCGACATGGAGTGCACATGAATGGTCTTTCTCCAGTGTGGATCTTCATGTGTTGATTAAGGTTTGCTGAGTGGCTGAAACTCTTCCCACACTGAGTGCATGTGAATGGTTTCTCTCCAGTGTGGATCCTCATGTGAATCTTCAGTTTGCTTTTGCTTGCCAAACTCTTTCCACACTGAGTGCAGGTAAAACAACTCTTACCTCTCACTTTTAAAATACCATCAGTCTCTAAATAAGTTTTGTCCTCAATTTTGACATGATGTTCCTCCTCTTTTCTTTCCTCATAGTCTTCAATTAGGTCTTAAAAAAGTTAAAGTTAAGTTTTTAGTAAATAATTAAAACTCATTGAAAGCTGAAGTGAAAAGGCTCTAAAACATTGTCTACACAAACCTTAATTTGAAAGCACATTAAATGTAAAGACATAGCAGATCATATTTAGATTGATCTTGTCATATCAACCTCCTGGGGTCCATTACACACATGCACATTTAAGTGTATTATTATATGATTAATCCCAGATCATTTTTGGTCAAATTAATGAGACATACATTTGAAAGCTGTAAATGGCCAGTTTTTCTATTTGTATATATTCGTAATCATTTAAAACAACATGTTTTTGTAAAACTTGTAAAGCAGATAGGGAATGTTTTTCATTCTATGCCTGAATGGTAAACCTGTCAGAAGAAAAAAAAACAGCTGAATCTCTGAGTATTTGCCTCAAAGCCTTAAATCTGCACCTTTAAATGACAAATGTTCTAAGGGTTAGTAATCTGCAGTGCAGAATTCTAACACTTAACAGTCTCAGATCATCAATCAAATGTAAATATTAATCAAAGAGAACACACTTAAACACATTGTGCAGTTTTTAAGGTTTTTATTCTTAAAAGGAAGACAAAGTACTGAACTACATAGCCTTGTGTGAAAAATTTTTTCCCATTAAAACCTAACTTAACTTTTTCACATCGGCTTCAAGTTCTCTAGCCACACCCAGACCCGATTACTACCACATGTTTGCAATCAATAAATCACCTAAATAGGACCTGTCTGACAAAGTAAAGTAGACCAAAAGAGCCTCAAAAGCTGGACATCATGCCAAAATCTAAAGACCTTTAAATATAAATGAGAAAGAAAATACTTGTGTCACGAGTTAAAAAAAAGTGAACTCAAATGCAGAAAAACAATGTGTTTGGGGAGTGAGTCCTGGAATAAGCAAAAGTCAAAGTAAACATCTGATCAGGTGAGCACTGAGAAAGTGCCGTGGGAAAAAACAACCAGACACTCACTAACTAGCATTCCTGCACAGGAATACAGGGTTAGAAACAAAATAATATGCACACAAATGATTGATAACATACTGACAAACATGAAGGGAAATAATGTTGTATAAACAGGAAAAAAGGGAAACGAGAGCTCCTGTGACTGCAAATAAAAGCAGATAACGAAATAACCTGTAACCCAGAACAGGAGAAGAGAGCAAATCTGTGAGGTATGGTGACAGTACCCCCTCCCTCAAGAATGCCCCCTAGCATTCCCTTAAGATTCACTGTGGACCTATTTAAACTGATCAATGAGAGAGCGGTCCAGAATATCCAGAGCCGGAATCTAACATCTCCCCTCTGGACCATAACCCTTCCAGTATACCCGATACTGATAATCTTTCTACCTCTCCTCCTCACAACAAGGAGCCAGTGCACTGTGTATGTGAATGCACCCTCAACCAGTCTGGGACGCAGAGGTTATGGGCTGCAGGGGGAGAGAAGAATGGGCTTGATCTTAGACATATGGAAAAAACGGATGAATGTCTTTAAACTTAGAGCTTAATTTGAACAAACACTAGACTGAGCACCTTGATAATAGAAAAAGGTCCAATAAACTTGGGTCTCAATTTATGTGAGGGAAAGCTGAGAGGAATGCCTTTGGAAGACAACCAGACTTTCTGACCACACATATATAGAGGGAGCAAACGCTTCATTCCTATTGCCAGTCCTTTTCTGGTGATCCTTCATGTCTAGAGGCATCTCTGAATGAACAAATGCATGAGGAAACAATGGCATCTGGTTCTTGGAAAGAGAATACGCTTATTTCACATGGCCACCATTTAAAACGAAAAACCATTTAAACGAAAGCTAGGCTGCGGTGGGAAAACACATGGAAGTATAGGATCATCACTGTAAACAATGCAACAACTAGCTGTGGACTACAAACCTCCAGCTGTTGCCGTGATTTCAAAGTGCAGATGGTGTAAACATCACTTTAATATCATTCAGTTCAGTTTAATTTAAACAATTAAAAGCAGATTAGGCATCAAATAAAATTACAATCTCTTTAAGAATAATACGCTTAAGTGTCCTCCTAGGATTCAGTTCACGACTCCGGGTAAACACTGTGGGGACGATTCCTTGCTTTGGCCTATGTAACTGAGTGAGCGATATAACACCCTCACACCCTCGTGTTGTATGTAATAGAATTGTCCCGGTACTGAAGTTTTAAAAAATGGGATTTTAAAATGGGATTTCAAAAACATTTACCGCTAACATTTAGGTGCCGCTGAGAGTGTTCTTAAACAGCGCTGATTTGCCATAGTGTTCACTGGTGCCCGTTAAAAATGACTGTTATTAAGATATACAGCCAGGTACACAATGATCCTGTGCGACTCCAGGCGATACTTCCAGGTTTCTTCCCAACACAGTCTTGATACTGCTTTTGAAATGGCAGCCTCATAAAATCAGTCTACACAGAGGAATGGTAGTCTAAGCAGCACTGAAAGGGAGACAAGCCCATAGACAAGATAGGAAGTGAGTTATATGCATTTTTGACCATGGTTAATGTAGAACTACAAGATAATGGTTCCCTGCATGCGACGCAATGCAGGACCCTCTCCAGCTGCAGACTAGCTTGCTTGGCCTGGCCATAGGTCTGTGGATGGTGCTCGTTAGAGGCTAGTAGTCGCCCCCAGCTGTCGGCAGAATTCTGCCCAAAACCTGGACACAAATTGCAGACCCCTGTCTAAAACCATGTCAACTAGGAGGCCAAGAATACGGAACATGTGGTCCCGGCCAATGGCTGCTGTCTCCCTCAATGAAGATTATTTGGGGAGTGAAATAAAGTAAGCTGCTTCAAAAATCTGCCCACTACAGTGAGGACTACTGTGTTGCCACGGAATGGTGGTAACCCAGTGACAAGCCAACAAAAACTGGCCAGTGTTCCACACCATTGAGAGCCAGCAGAACCATTAACCCCATTTCCACTATCGCACCTAAAGCAAGGGAGCCCAGGCCAGTCGCGTTTCCACTGTCACTTCCAGGGCCTGATCAGGCCAAAGCTGGGCTTCATCAGGGCGAAATATAGACTATAGCCTATTTTATTACTTGCTCTTATGTCCTGCTCTTACACATTATATTTTCTGATTTTCACTGGATGTCAATTCATTTTGCACAAGCACCAGAATTGATAACCACTGCTCTGAGGTACTCAAAATAACATGTCATGCTCAAAATAAATTGCGTACCTAAAGTTACTGCTTTACTTATATAATTCTTTACAATATTTAAAACAGTTTGATAATTTAGTCAATTAATTTAACTAGAATAATAAAGTCTTCAGTTTTAGACATCTCGCGCACTGGTCCATCCCTTCTGAGAGAGCTCCATCTTGGTTTATGGTTGAACAAGGCATCCTACTTCCCCTTCCATCCCTACAATGTCTATCCATCTATTTATTCATTTTATTTTGTAAATTTGTTTTTTAGGCTGATCTCAAAAGTATAATATTTTTACTGACAGAATTTTAGGTGTAGGCTAGGATGGTCTCTGCCATTTGCAGATAATGTTGTCCTTTTGGCTTCACAGGACATGGACCATTCAGCATGCAGAGGGACAATTTGCTGCCGAGTGTGACATGGCAGAGAAAGAAACAGTACCTTTAGATCAAAAACCACGGTGCTTGACTTGAAAAAGATGGCCATCTCCAGTTTGGAGGAGAGTCCTTACCCCAAATGGAGTTCAAGTATCTGCTTGTTTTTTTTTTTTTCATGAGGAATGGAATGTGAAATTAAAAGATGGATCAGTGCAGCAGCAGCAGTTATGCAGTTGATGCGATTGTCTTGTGGTGAAGGAGCTGAGACGAAAGGCAATGTTCTCAATTTACCGCTCAATATAGGTTCCTTCTCACACCTATGATCATGACTAAAAGGACAAGATCTCGGACACAACCAGACACATTTTACAAAGTGTTATGACACGCTTGTTTGAGTTGCAACATAAAAGAGATGAACCAACAAAATAGCCTGAATGCAAATTATTTATTATAAAATGTAACTCATAAAACAATCAATCAAAGCAACCAACAAATGTCTAGGGATAATAATGAAGATAAAGAACTTAGGATATAATCACAAAAACACATTGTACACATGATACAAGCAATGCAAAACAAAACCATAAGGTTAAAGAGTCAATGAGATGGCAGGTCTTGTCATGAGGACTCATGAGTAGCCACAGCATCCTGGGGTAGCTAACACAACAATGTTTATATACCCATGGATGAGTAAGTAATGCAGGAATCAAAGCAGGATTTACTACATACTCCAATCTGGAGTCTTGGGATCATCACAGTGTTTTAATATTGTAAAACTTAACTAATAAAAGATGCAACACAGGGCAATTGAATGGGCTTTCTAAACTTGGGGTCCTGGTATACTGCCAACTAACTGTCCTGGAGCTCCACAGCAGCTTCTTTGATGTGCGGTGTCTTCCCATTGATTTGTTTCTCATTCAGGGAGTCAGACAGAGAACATCATCCAAAACAACACTAGCTACATGAATACACTGGAGAGTGGAGTACAGATGTATCCGCACCTGTACAATCACTTGCAAAGATATTTTAAGCCACAGAGGTGCTGTTTGCCAGATGTTTATGAAACTGTTCTTCTCTCAGCCACCAGCATTGTGTTTACGGTAAATGCTAGGAGCGCAACACATTTACAACCCCACCTACTTCTGTAGGAAAACAGTATAGCGTCTCTCAGCCTTTTCAAACATTATTCAGACATGAAACATCCTGTGCACAGAGAAAATGTTTTGCTGCATTCAGGTCATGTGTGCAACTTTTTGTTCATGTGTTTCTAAAGCTGCGCAGAATGAGGGAAACTCTGTAGACACTGATCAGATCTGTACGGTTTCTCTCTAGTGTGAATCCTCTTTTGTGTTTTCAGATGTGTTAACTGATTAAACCTCTTGTCACAGTGTGAAACCTCTACAGTCTCTCCAGTGTGAATTGTCTGGTGCAGTTTCAATTTTGGAGCAGTAATAAAAGCCTTCTCACACTCAAAGCACATATACTCTTTTACACCAGTGCGGAACTTCATGTGTTCTTTAAGGTTTGCTAATCGGTTAAAACTCTTCCCACACTGAGTACATGTGAATGGATTCTCTCCAGTGTGGGTCTTCAAGTGTTTATTAAGGTCTGAGGAGTTGCTGAAACTCATCCCACACCGAACCTGCGGTCACACTAGAAATTTGAGCATGCAAAATCTGTTGTACAGCGCTGCAAAAATGGGCAGGATTAAACTAGATGATTAGACATTAAAAAAGTGAGCGATTGATCCATATTTTACATTTCTGTCCATAGAGGTCATGTTTTGATCTTCGATTGGTCTCACACAGACAAGTGATATGATTTCGCAGGTCAGAGTTCACCAAGCTTGAACTTTGCAATGCAATGAACTGCAAAACTTGATGCACGAACTTGCATTTCCGGTCTGACGCATTCGCGTGTGTATGAATGGTTTCTCTGAATGATGTGTTTGTTTAGGTGTGATAATTGGCTGAAACTCTTTCCACACCGAGCGCATGTGAATGGTTTCTCTCCAGTGTGGATCCTCATGTGTTGATGAAGGTTGGATAATTGGCTGAAACTCTTCCCACACTGAGTGCATGTGAATGGTTTCTCTCCAGTGTGGGTCTTCACGTGTTTATTAAGGTGTGATGAGCAGGTAAAACTCTTCCCACACTGAGTGCATGTGAATGGTTTCTCTCCAGTGTGAATCCTCATGTGTTTATTAAGGGATGATGATTGGCTAAAACTCTTCCCACACTGAGTGCATGTGAATGGTTTCTCTCCAGTGTGGACCCTCATGTGTTGATTAAGGTGTGATGAGCAGGTAAAACTCTTCCCACACTGAGTGCATATGAATGGTTTCACTCCAGTGTGGTTCATCATGTGTAAATTAAGGTATGATGATTGGCTGAAACTCTTCCCACACTGAGAGCATGTGAATGGTTTCTCTCCAGTGTGGATCATCATGTGTATCTTAAGATGGTCTTTTCTTCCAAAACTCTTTCCACACTGAGCGCAGGTGCAGGTGAAATGATTCTTGTCTCTCCTTTTTAAAACACCATCAGTCTGTAAATGAGTTTTTTCCTCAATTTTGACATGATGTTCCTCCTCTTTACTCTCCTCATTCTCTTCAATTAGGTCTGAAATAGATACAACATTAGTTTTCATTAAGTCTTAAAAACTCTCACTAAAAGCTGAAAAGTGAAAAGACATTGGAAACATTGGCTACACACTCTGTAATTTTGATGCATGTTAAATGTAAAATTAATCAGATCATATTGTTTGGTCCACATTTAAGCAGATTCAATTCAATTCATCTTTATTTATCTAGTGCTTTTACAATGTAAATTGTGTCAAAGCTGCTTAACATAGAAGTTATAGTAATTTAAAACCATGTCAGCCCAGTTTTAGAGTTTTTACATAATTGATCATAAAAGTCATTTTGGTCATATTAATAAGACAGAGATTAGAAATCTGTAAGTGGCCTTTTTTATTCATAATTACAACAACATGTTTTTCTAAAATTTGTAAAGCAGACAGGGAATGCTTGTTCATTCTGTGCCTGACTGATAAACGCATCAGAAAAAAAGTTATGGGGTAACAGCTGAACAAACTATGAACAAAATGCTGAATATTTGCCTCAGAGACATGAGACATAACCGTACAGCATCTGAATAAAGGCTGGAATGTGCACCTTTCCTCTTGTGTGCTGTTGGGTCATTTTCATTCATTCTGGGGTGATTTTGAGGCTCAGACTGATATTTGGGGACATCTTATTTTGACATTCTAGGAAAATGCTTTAAATAAAAAAAACTCAATACACTCTGGGCAAATGTACTTTTTTCGTTATATTCATGGCTGTTTTTTATCCATTGGCCTCTATTATAACAACATTTTTTGATTGCAAAGCCATGACAGCATATAATTATGCATTTATGATTGTTGGTGTTTTCTGTGATGACAGTCAACATTGTTTAGTTGGTCTCCACCCATAGGACGGCAAAAAGGAAATGGGTGAGAGAAGTTGACTGAACTGTTCCAGTGCGGGGAAATGAGTAGAGAAACCGGGTCGAGACGAGCAGTGTAAACCTAACGATTGGCTGTGAGAAACAAAAAGTTTCTCGTAGGGAGGCAAAATCCGCTACTAGCCTCCATGCTAATGCTAACCCTGAAGTGCAAGCTGCATCTAAGAAAGAAACGGCTCTGGCGAATGATCACAGTGCAGTCCTTAAAGCTATTGATGCACTAAAAGGTCTGGAGTCTGTGTTGGGTGGATACTCCGACTCTCTGCCTAGTCTCGACACACACAATTTAGTTTTAGGAGGCAATTTTATTATTTTTTGACATTGCCATCAAACCTCTTGCAACCGCATTAAGGAACTCAGATGGCTTGCAAGGAATTTTTAGAGAGGGACACGAACATAAGCTCCTGCTATATGTGGATGATCTTCTTTTTCTGTTAAATACAGGTACATGTATTCCAAAAGCTCTTACAATAATTTCAGAATTTGGAAATGTTTCTGGATAAAAGTAAATCTTGCAAAGAGTCTCCTTTTCCCTATCAATGATAGAGCACAGCAAATGCCCTTCCAATCCTTTCCATTTTCAGTAAGTGCTGATAAACTTGTATATCTGGGTGTGAGTATGACACACAGGATAAAGGATTTGTTCAATTATTATGTTAAAATAACATTAGACAAAGTCAAACGAGACATGACGTGGTGGTCAATCCTTCCTTTACCTTTGGCTGGGAAGATCAATTCTATCAAACTTATAATACTACCAAGATTTCTGTTTCTATTTCAGACTGAGCCTGTTTGTATTGCCAAGATTATAGATTTAGCAGTCCAATTCTGGTCTAGGAAGGGAGTTAACTGTGTAAAAGACCTGTTTAAAGATGGCATATTTATCTCATTCAACAGTTAAGGACAGACATTGAGATTCCCCAGTTTAATTCTTTTAGGTACTTTCAGATCCGTAGTTTCGTTAAAAACAAACATTTCTCTCCTTCACTGAACCAACCAGAAGCATGCTGGATAGATGAATTGGTAAATATGGACTCATATCAAAGAGGTATGATGCCCATGTTATATGAAGTGATCCTAAAAACTGCCTCCACTTCCCTAAATCAAATAAATCAAAAACGGGAGGACGAACTGGAACTACAAATATCAGATACAGCCTGGCAATATGCCATAGAACTGTTACACTCAACTTCTGTATGTGATTCAGATTCATCTTGCCCCAGATGTGGTTTGGAACCAGCAGATCAGAGTCATATGTTCTGGGGATGCCCTAGATTACATAGATTTTGGACCAATATTTTTAGATAATTTTCATCTATATGTAATAAAGATATGGATCCTAATCCTTTGACCTCAATTGTTGGTACAGTGGCAGAAGAAATGAACCTGTCAGCAAATCACATAAACAAACATTGCCATTTCTTCTTTATTGGCCAGACGCCTGATTCTTCTCAGTTGGAAAAAAAAAAAAAAAACACCATTCCAAAAACATTGGATATTAGAAGTGTTATCACATCTTAAACTCCAGCACCTTAAGTAGACCATATGAGGCTCTACAAAAAAAAGTTTGGCAAAAAGAGGTTTGGCAGCCTTTCCTATCCTATACTGGGTTTTTATATCCTAGGTGAGAGTTTATCAATAATTTCCTAATTTGTTTTATCTATTTTTATTTAATTTTTTTATTTTTCTCTTTCTCCCTTTTTCTTTATGGGGTGTATGTCTGTAGCAATGTACCATGTTAATTTGTTGTTCAATATGTGTGTTGTGGAAAAACTGAAGACTTTTGAAAAATAAAAACATTTGAATAAGAATGTAAGCAGTACTAAATATTGTTTGTAGAACGAGTAATAATCCCATGAATCTAGTTACAGTAAATGTCCCTGGCGAAGGTCTGTGAGTTCAAGCGAATTATTCATTATTATGAATTTAAAAAACTATAATATAAGTAAATAATAAATTTATTTGCAAAACTGGAATATCGTATAAAAGATATGCAAATAAAACTGCGTTTCCATCCAATGAATCAAAGAGAGCAAAATCGTAACTTCCTGATTAACTGACGCCAAATATCAACAGTAAAAACAGAATTCACTGCGGTAGAAGAAGCTACATGAAACTTTTCTTTATTTAATTAAATAAATGTCACCTAAGAAGACAATGCCGACACACAATAAACACGTGGTGGCGTTTCAAGCCATGAGATGCGGAGAACGCTTTTGACACGCTCCAGATGCTCTGGAGGTAATTAATAATATGATAACATTAACACTGAAATGGTTAAGATGTTTTAGAATGACCAAAACAACATTTCAGATGTTTTACAGTGTGCTCAGCTTGCTGGTTTGTCCATTTACACAAACATTTTCATCATCATATGATCTTTTTTAACAAACCTTTTTTAATGCACATGTTGGAATTTGTTCAGTAAAAGTTCTTGCGTAGTTTACATACTGTAAGTTTATCTTTTCTTATCGAATAAAAAGTTTATCCTACTCAGTTATGCACATGTTTTTATGCCTGTATTAAAAAAGTTATGTGCATCATGATGTTTCCATCAACCGATTGTTTTTTAATGCTCATAGCCCATCCAAAATAAACATAATAATAGGTGGCTGGAGGCAAATCAATGCCAATATTAATCGAGCGCAGCGGTAATGTTTACAAGCAAGGGAAAGTTAAACACAAGCAGATTACAGGCATACACACGAGGAAATCACAGCTCACGCTGTATCTTTTCTGTGCACACGATTGACATTCTCACGAGTGAGGTCATGCTTACAGCGTGTGCGCACAATCTTTTCTCTCTGCTCGCTCACTGGTTCTTCTCTCTGCTCACACAAAACTTTTTGGGATTTTTGTCAGTCCTGGGGCGGGACTTGGTTTACTTGTTATCTCTAACGCTATTGGTTACTCTACCTCTCCGGAAGTTAGCCGAATGGTATGATATGGATTAGGGTTAAGCCGATAGACGATGCCATCGTCCATCGTCGATGGCCAATAGACAACACAGTGCTGAGCCGGCATCGTCGATCCTCCGCCCCGCCCTCGTCGCAAACGCGCCCGCGAAAAATAGACACTCAGGCTCCGTTTAAATTAATAGGTCTTAGAGTTAAAATGGCATTCTAGAATGAAAATGATCCACTCATTTAATATGCTACTCTGAGCTTCAGGCAGAGAGCAGTGGACGTCGGACAGTTTATCAACGATGTACCATTGAATCGCATCTCACTATAGTAGTTAAATGTGATATTCAGACATCCCAAGTCTCCAAGAAGTTCCAAGAGTCTCTATGCATTTGCGGGACTCATAATGCCTGCAAACGAGTGAAAATCACGCATCTCCCTCCCGGTCCTCAAATAAGTTGCACACCCTTCTCACCCCCGGATCCCTCCTCGCTCTTCAGACAAGTCACACACTGTATGCATGTATTTCATAAACACAGATTTCTTTACGATTTAAAACAGCATCTTTGGATATCTTTTCTGCTGGAGAAACTTAAAATAAAACGTATAAAAAAATAAACTTACATATACCGTAGGAAAGGTACACCAGAACATTTTGGCAATTTTAAAACCTTGACAGCGGTATACCTTGTAAACTGTTATCATCACATGTCCAAGCAGCAAAACACTGATTTTAGGATCAAAATTTTTTTTTTAAAGTCTCAAGCAAAAAGATTCCAATAGCGCTGCCTGCTGGTACATGAAGAATATGGTCAATACTGAAGAACTTTACACTCAGATGTCTGTATTTCATCAGCATGCTGTAATCCATTTCTTAAGCAGAAAAAGTCATTTTTAGACTGGTTTGTTGGCCGGTTGTAGTCAGTGCAATGCTAAACGTTATTGTTCTACTATAATTTGTTTATTTTGCCTCATGTTGTCCCACAGCAACATCATATAGTTTAGATTACTGTACAATGTTTTATAATAATTAATTACTTTAGTGTCCATTTCATTCAGCATATTTCAAATTAGGGGCATCCACGTTTTTTGACATACTTTAAACCAGGGTTTCTGCAGGTTATTATGACCGACATTTTAGACTCATAAAGGGCTAAAGGCTAAGGAATTTTTTAAATGGCCCAGATGGAAAAGACTTTTAATGCCCGATCAAAAAAATATCATAATTTAATTAATTTAATTATACAATAATAAATACATTTCTTAAAAATTGTATTTTAGATATTTTAAATTTCGTGTAGCAACAAGCAAGCTTTACTTATATCCATACACTTTTTTCCTAAATAAACTTTCTTTAAAAAAAAAACACACATATTTTAAACATTTTAAAACCTATAATAAACAAAATCTATGCACAACAATCTGTCCAGGTCGATGTCCTCAGCAGTATTGGAGCACATTAAAACAAATGTTATTGTAAGTAAATATTTATAAAATTATGAAAAATAGAGTTAAATTTACCATTTTGAATGAAAGGTTTTATTGAGATGGGTTGTTGGTGATTGTAGATTTTGGAATTTAAGACTTTTTAAGGCCCAGCAGAAACCCTGTTTAAACACAATAGCCCTGGTAATTAGTTATTATAATAATGATGCAATTTTAACTCAGATTATATCTGTAAGAACTACTAGAAACAAGTTTAAACCCATAAAGAAGTTGGACGTGTTATCAACATGACATATGCAAATACAAAGTAATAAGTCAACACTATAACAGTAATAGCAGTTATCTTCTATGAGAATAGTGTAGGTCAAATATCCTCAGCTCAGTTAAACTTTTTTAATTTACTGTTTTTGTTTATTGTATATAGAGCCAGCACTCAAGGACGTTTTACCAACAGCAGGAGAAAAAGAAAAGCAATAAAGCTCTTTCTGATTCTGATAACCTTAAGAAGGTAGAGAAAATAGGAGACTAATAATACATAAAATGAATGACAAAAGTAATGAGAACAAGTGACAAAAGAAACTCATTTCTGTCTTTCAATGAGTGCTTATGTGCATTTAGGAGAACTAGGCAGCACACTCAGGGCTGCAAGATGGATTAATTTAGTATTCTTATTATTAAAATATATCTGAATGAGGATCAAATGACTGAGTTGGTCTTTGAGAATGAAAATCAACCTGTTTGTTCCTGCAGATCTTCCTGTTTGACTGTGAATGTTTCTTCAATCTTCACATCTTCACTCTCCTCTTTAATAAACGCCATCTTTATAACAGTGTGGAGATCAGTCACTTCAGCAGGAGTTTTTCTCTGTGACACTTTATCCTGTTTAAAATGAACAAAACAATGAACAGAAATAAAATAACTTCTCTTCAACACTTGCTTCAATGTTTTTTTTTTTTATATGGGAGTAATTAACAAAAAGAAATCAGGCAAAACGTTTCTTTAAAACACTTATTACACACTTTCCTGTTACTTTATTCAAACAATAGCCATTAGTTACTGAGAATAAAATAGTACTACGTTGTATAAAGGGTTAAAATTATATTTCCAACAGCAGGAATATAATTTAGCACCATATAAAAAACTTAAAACTTTATAACTTTAACATTAAATCGGTTTATATCTGTGTAAACCTTTTCAAACAAACCTTTGTCCAGTTGAATCACAGCGCTGAAGCGGCGCCGCCTGATGACGTCACGCGCCACGCCAAAATAAAAGTCTTTTTTTTTTTTTGCTGATAAGTCATGACTTATCAATTCATTACTCCCATGGCTTTCACTTTACACTATATCTGCTCTCTCTCACACACAAACCTTTAATCCAAACATTTTCTTAACTTTTTTAATCCACTTTATGATGACTTGTATGTCTACAACACATTACTTCTTAATATCTGAGTACAAATCTCATTCTCATAATTATGACCTCTTCTTTTCTATTTCTACAACTTCATAGGCCTATATAAATTTATTTTTTTCCACATGAATTGTTGTCTCTTATTTGTGTTCCACGTTTCCTGCCATTCTTTAGCAATCTTCGGTAATATTTAATTTACCTTTACTTACAGAAGCATTAAAGGTGTAGTTCACAAAAAAAATTACAATTCTGTCATTTACTCATCTTCTACTAGTTCCAAATCTGTTTTGAGTTTCTTCTGCTGAATGCAAATAAAGAGAATACATGGGCAAAAAACTGCCACAATATGGTTCATGGCTGCTTTTTTACACATTTTCTTGCACACAAAATGTTCTTGGAACTCGATTACAATTGAACCACAGAAGTCACGTCACAGGTTTTGACAATGTTCTTGGTTCCTTTTCTGGACTTTGAGCATCTCAGATCTCTTGCTGTCTATGACAGATGAAGGAGCTCTCTGATTTCATCTAAAGTGTCTTCATTTGCGTTCTGAAGAATTGTTCTTGAGTGCCTAGTGTACACTATAACACACGCATTCCGCCACTGCTATTATACAGCCACATTTATTTATTTTTATTTTTTTATTGCAATAACAACAGGCCATTACAACAAATAGAAATACAAAAACTGATAGCACTGCTACTCGTGTGATGATATTACTCATATATCCATTCATTTACGGCTCAGTCCCTTTATTACCATAGTAATAATTATCACCATAGTGGAATGAACCGCTAACTTATCCAGCACATACTTTACACAGCAGATGCCCTTCCAGCTGCAACCCGTTACTGGGAAGCATGCATACATACTCATTCACACACACCGCATGTCTATGGACTTTGGGGAAACCTGAGAATCCGGAAGAAACTTATGCGAACACGGGGAGAACATGCAAACTCCACACAGAAATGCCAACTGATCCATCTGAGGCTCGAACCAGCTACCCACTGCACCACTGTGATGCCTTCATGTATAATTATTTGAGGTATTAATCTGATATTGGTGAAGAACTATGCTTACAAATGGTTGTTATATTTAAATGTGTGAAAAGGCACCAATCAGATAAAGCGATTGTATTGATCTGGGCAATCAAGCATGTATTGTTATAGACACCTTTGATTATTTGTCTTAAGAGATGTAAGGCAGGTCCTGTTCATATAATTTGCTTTAGGCTATCAAGTTGATATTGGCATGAATAGCTATACCTGTTAACAGGTTTCATATATGTAAAACGATCCTATTCAGTTAATGGTCTGGCCTATTAGGCAGCTATTAATAAAGATGAATGCACATGATGATGAGCCATTTAATTAAATGAATAGGTGACACAGATATTTAAAATTCATTGTTGCAAACAAGTTACAGGAGTAAGTGCAGTTGTTGTTTTATGTCATGTTCACCACTGTAATTACACCATAGTGAAACAGAAGTCTGAGAAATGCTGTAGTTGGTGTAGGTGGAGCAGGTTAATCACATTAAAAGTTATGCATTGTGTAGATATGAAAGTGAACTCTTGTCATTGAATTACTCTGTATACACTGCCTATACAATAAATTAACTTGTTATATAATTATTTTGTGATTATAAATATTTAGATGCATGATAGATAAAAAATGGACAGTATGTGATCGCTTTACTGTGTTAAAAGGAAAAAGTTTTGTCACAGAGTATCTTATATATGCTTTTGTGAATGTCTATGCATATGTATGCACAAACACAAGGAATAATTAGAGCGAAAAACATCTTTGTTACATACCAGGTAAATAAGAGGCTTTCGAGAGAGCTGAGCTGCTCACACATGTTCTTTTCAACCTTAAAACGAAGAAAAGAAAACAAAATTGGCACAGAAACAAGCTACATTTTAATTGTTACAATCTATAGAGACTTTTGGAAGAAATAATTGATCTGTTGAGTGTGTCGACAGTCTTACAGAAACCAGTAATGAGCTGCATGTGCTTTAAGAGAAATAAAGGACTCTAAACTCACATAAAGAACAAGTTCAGTGATAAATAAATAACTAAAACATTGCTAATATTAGCTTATGTCAATGTATTGACTGACCTTTACACAAATAAAACCTCAATCTAAAGTTCAGAAATTGTTACTTTTAACGAATGATAATATATCACAGTATAATAGTATAAGACTCACATAACTATTATATAAGTGAATGTAGTTGTGTGTATTGAGACATCAGTGTGGTTTGAGTCTTCACCAAGTACACAAAGACTTCAACCAAGCAACTCTGAGAAGCTTTTACAAAAACAACACCAACTCTTGCATTACCTTTTAACCAGGCTTGAGAAAAAAAATAATTGAAATGTGTTTCATATCAAAGTACCTCAACATAAGTGTATCAACATTAACTACAAAATGCAGCAGCCAAACTGAAAAATAAGCTTCAATAGTCAATAGTCCTATAAAGCAACAGCAACAAAACAAATGATGATGGCTAAATTCAACTTATTTTCCCAATACATCATTATTTCTCTGTAAAACTGGTTTGTAAAGCTGCTGAACTTCCCATCCCCCACTGTAATGTGTCTTGAGTCTTCACTGCTCTCCACTGCTCATTTGCATCTTTATACCAGCATTAATGGGGGCCAATTGAGTCTTATCCAATCACATTCCAGATCCAGTAGCTCAGCAGGGTTGTATCTATATATTCCAGGTTCCTAACAGAGGCTTCATTAGCTTATTTAGCTAAAAGAGAACAACTTTTGAGGACAAACTATGATTGTTGACTTCTACATTGCGATTATTACCAAATACCTACAAAGAAAAGCCCACTGAGGCCATTTTTTCATCCCACTTCTTCATTGAGGACTGGAAACGTAAGTTGCACATGCTGAATTTACACTCAAATAATATCTGAATGCTAACATTATAAAATGTAAAAATCTATACATGCGTGGATGCACTGTTCAACGTTGTATTTAGTCCAGCATACATGAAAAAAGTACAGAAACACAGACTTGTTCAGTTTGTATCTGATAAAAATTCTGAATCAAAGATTCCAGTTGTAGAGGAGGATTTTGAGATCAGGAAGTCCTGGAGTGTCTGTGAAATTAGACCCAGAGTTGAGCCCACAAAGTGCCAAGGAAGAGCTCATTTTAGACAAACCGGTGGAAGATAAACCAGAAGTTAGAATCCTGCGAGCTTATTTAAGCAATTATGCTTGTGGTTTTGAAGGTGATGTGATCAACATAGACTATTGTTATTGACTAGTTTGTAATGTACCACAAAGATACAAAGACGTGGTTACATCAGTAAATGCAAGTGAATAGGTTAAAGCTATGGTAGAAGAAATGCAATTGTTAAAAGAATGCAACTTTTGCTCTCACCAACCTACCTGAAGGCAAAGGTCTAGTGGGTAAATGGGTTTTTGCAAAAACAATGTATGTTGCCAAAGAGAACTATGATAAGTCTTTTCTCCAACTGCTAACATGACTAGTGTAAGAGTGTTAATGCAAAGAAAATCTGATTGTTCATGACATGGATGTAAAAGCAGCATATTTACATGCACCAATAGAGTGTGACATTTCATAGAAAAGCCAGAATGTTATGAGGTAAAATCGAAAAGAAAAGGTGTGAGAAATGTATCAATAAGTCATGACTAAGCAAAACAAAAAAGACTTTTATTTTGGTGTGGTGTGTGATGTCATAAGACTGTGCCGCTACCGCACTGTGATTCAACTGGAGAAAGGTTTGTGTCAAAGCTTTTGCACAGATAAAAAACTGATTGATTAAAGTTTCAGGTTTTTCATTCAACGATAAATGATGTACCTGCTGTTAACAATATTATTTTAACCTTTTATACAACGTTGTTCTATCTTAATCACAGTGATGAGGACTATTATTTGAATAAAGATAGGATAAACTTTATTTGTCCACAAGAGGAAATTTGTCTTGTGCAAAAAAAAAGTTCTACACATTGCTGTAAGCGGACAATAAAATAAAAAAACAAACAAACAAAACAATTAAGAACATACCTGAATAAAGTTTGAATAAAGTTACAGTAAAGTGTGTAATAAGTGTTTTAATGAAGGTTAAATTTATTAAATAGGCATAATGTCATTCTGTTCAAAGTAAACATCACTGTATATGAGAAATTGAGTACTAGTTTTAATCAGGTCATTTGTGGCTATTGTTTCTTGCTCAGACTTACTATTTTACCTGATTTTTTTGTTAATTACTCTCATATAAAGAAAGTGTTAAAGAGAAGTTATTTTGTTTCTGTTCATTGTTTTATTAATTTTAAACAGGACATTTTTTTTTGTTTTATTCATTTTAAACAGGATAAATTGTCCAAAAGCAGAGGAAAATTTCCTGCTGAAGCGACTGATCTCCACACTGTTATAAAGATGGCGTTTATTAAAGAGGAGAGTGAAGATGTGAAGATTGAAGAATCATTCACAGTCAAACAGGAAGATCTGCAGGAACAAACAGGTTGATTTTCTTTCTCAAACACCAAATCTGATCCTCATTCAGATATATTTTAATAATAAGAATACTAAATTAAATCCATTCTTGCAGCCCTGAGTGTGCTGCCTAGTTCTCCTAAATGCACATAAGCACTCATTGAAAGACAGGAATGAGTTTCTTTCGTCACTTGTTCTCGTGTCTTTTGTCATTCTTTTATGTGTTATTAGTTTCCCATTTTCTTTATCTTCTTAATGTTATTGCTTTTCTTGCTCTTTTACTGTTTGTAAAGCATACATGAGCACTGGCGCTATATAAAATAAATAAAAACAATAAATTAATAAAAGGTTTAACTGAGCTGACAATATAAAGATTTTAAAAAGTAACAGAAAAGTGTGTAATAATTGTATTACCGAAGGTTTAATTTATTTAATAGCATAATGTCATTACATTCTAACAATACATCACTATAAGAAATGGAATACTAGTTTTAATCAGGTCATTTGTGGCAATTGTTTCTTGCTCAGACTTACTTTGATTTCTTTTTGTTATTACTTTCATATAAAGAAACTTTTGAAGCAAGTGTTAAATAGAAGTTATTTTGTTTCTGTTTATTTATTTTAAACAGGACATTTTAATTGTTTTGTTCATTTTGCTTTTCTTGTTCTTCTAAGCATCCTTGAGCACTGGCGCTATATAAAAATGTTTAACTGAGCTGACGATATTTGATCTACAGTATTCCTAAGAAGATATCTGCTATTACAGTGATAGTGTTGGCTTAGTATTTTTCATTTGCATATGTCACGTTGATCACAATTCCCTTTTTTCTCAACTTCTTTCTGGGTTAAACTTGATTTTAGTAGATGTTACTAGTTCTCACAGAAAGTATCTGAGTTAGAATTACATCATTATTATACTCTTAATACTTAATTACCAGCTATTGAGTAAAAAGTGTGTCATATGGATGCCCCCAATTTTAAATATGCGGAATTAAATAAATACTAAAATAATTAATTATTTTAAAACATTGTACAGTAATCTAAACTATATTTATGTTGTTGTGGGACGACGTGAGACAAAAGGAACAAATTATAGTGGAACTAAAACGTTTAGCATTGCACTGACTACAACTGGCCAACAAACCAGTCTAAAAATGACCTTTTCTGCTTAAGAAATGGATTACAGCATGCTGATGGGTCCGTGTATCATCCGTTCATTTGATTATTCCTTTTATTACGGAAAACGAAACATCAGAAAAACGATGAATATTTCGTTTTTCTGTTTATTCTGTAGGCAGAAAAAATGGAAACTCATCTGTTATTCTGCTTTTTAACTTAAAACGAAATATTAAAACAAACACAAAACCAAAACGAAATAATGAGTCAAAATATGGTCCGTGTACGTTTTGTTCATTTGTTTTCCATTTTCAAACGGAATAAAGGAAATGGAGAAAACGGCCGTTTTTCCGTTTTTCTTTTGCTCACGAGAAAACGAAAAAACGAGATTTTGGCTGGATTTTCGTTTTTTGGTTTAGGGTAGGAAAACGGATAAACGACTTTAAAATTCATTTTACACATGTAGGCGGTGCTGAAACGCCCACTTTCCTTTAATTGGTTAACCAAATCTGCGCTCGTGACGTCACCCTCAAAATAAAAGCCTTACACGCAGGCTTTTAATTATTATTATTTAATTATATATATAAACAAAGTTTACATATTCTATTATTTGAACCACACACAGTTAGCAGGCTTACATTCATTACGTATGTATAAATTAAATAAAAACGTAAATCAGCAGTATTCTTAGACATTTGTCATTAAAATAAGGTCATAGTTCACTGCCAAACTTCTTGCTGCTGTGCACCTGATGCTGAGCAAAGATAGCCATTTCCGAGCAGCACCTGGTTTACATGATTGTTTCAGAGCTATTGTAGGCCTAAATAATAGCCTACTCTGTATAAAATAATAATTTATTATTATTATTATTATTAATAATAATATTATTAGGCCTATTATTATTAGTATTGTTATTATTATTATTTACTTAGTTATTTAATGGTTGTAAGAACACAATGGACCCTGCATGGGGCTATAATAAATGGTACCATTTGTTTCTATTGGATTTTTTCCTATTTTAATTTAATATATGCCTTTAGCCTATTGTAAATATTTATTTGATAATTAATACTTTTTTATTGCAACGTCAAAGTAGGCCTGTCTTATTATTATTATTTTTTGTTATTATTTTGTCGTTGTTGTTGTTATTATTATTGTAGCAGGGACATAGCCACAGGTGTGGCAGAGTGTGCTGGTGCCACCCAAAGTGGCATCTTGCACCTGAAAATAGATGCCTTCGCGCTCAAGCGCGCGCAAAAAACTTGCACAGGCAAAAGTAATGATGAATGTGTTGAAGGAAAAAAAAACATTCTAATTATTTGTTAATAAAATAGTGCAACATTATTCTCAGTCAGTGTAGGCTGAAAAAAATTAAGATCGCCAGCATTTCAAGGGTGGTTTTATTTTTAGTTCATTGCTGTGACGCGCTATATTTCACTAAGGCTGCATGAGACTGCGCATCTTGCTTATTTTCTCTATTTTACATACAGAACATATCATACAGTCCAGGTTCTACCGTTCTAGTGAGTGTGGGGCATTGCTTTACAGTGGTAAAGTGGATTATTTCTTGGCAAATTCATAATGATTCACTTTGTATAGTAATAAATTTCATAGTTATAAAATAACTACATTTCAAGAATATGTTAACACTTTCAACTATTTAGGATTTTTTATTGCATCAAAAGTAATTTCAAAGTAACATTAAATGTACGTATAAACTGCTTAATTTGTGTGTGTAAACACCTAAGATGCAAAAAGCTTATTTAGACCAGAATAGGCCTACTAAATGCAACGGTCAATGTATGTAAACTTATGACCTAAAATGTCTTAAATGACTAAATTTAAGTCTTTTTAAGTTTTTAAATAATTTAAGTTTAACATAAATGATTTAAACTTTAAACTTCAAATTAACAGAGTATGGCAAATAAATTGTTTTTTAAATGGAGGTCAGGTGTCTATCTTAATTATAATTATTAAAGATTATGACACTACAGTGGTGTATTGGAGAGTACGCATGCACCTTTTAATTAATTAATTTTAAATAAGTGGTTTATCCTAAATAAAATGCAATGGGATCGGTGTGCAATGAATAGTTTGAAAACCCCTGGTTCAGACTAGACGAGCTAGCTGTCTGTGCGCTGCGCTAATAACTTGGCATTTGCTCTTTTCGGTGCTGCCAGATGCATTTATAATGCATAAAAAATAAAAAAGGTAATTCGGTAAAGCGCGCGATGCGCGCAGAAATAAGCGCACTATATACATATGTCGAATTAAAGTTCTCTTTTTCTTTAATCAAGACTTTTCCATTCGAGGAATTACAGTTATTAATAGCTTAGTCCTTATAAACGATCAGTTTATAAAATACACAATTTACGGATCACGCCTAATGAAGAATAAGAAGAATATGCAACGCATATGATCCTTGAATGATCAGAGCGCATTTATATAAACTATATATTTTATATAATCCATAAATATTAAAAAACATTCTTGATTAACGGTGAAACTGACCGGCGCAACGGATGATTTGTCATCTAGGGTGACTACAGTTATAATACAGGTTATGGAACAATTTCACTTTAATTTCATATTATTATTTTATTAAACAAACAAACCAGTTTTTGTTTTGGCTCTGCATGCAGCGTATTGGATCTTTGAAGCATTGCACTTCGAATGTTATTCCTTCTTTTTATTTTTATTGTATTTTTAATATTTTTAATTATACAACACAAAATTGGTTCTAAACAGATACATTTTCCTTTAGGCTATGATGAAGTGTATATTTTTGTTCACACAGGTCCTATACAAAACTGTGTGGATGGATGATTTGTTTCTCCGTGAAAATCACTCATTTAATAAGCAAAACAGGCCAAAATGTTGTTTAGCTTGCGTCAAACTGGATGGACAATTTACAAATATATTGAATACAAAGGCTGGTTATTTTATGCAATGAGGGACCTATTACAAATTAAAGAATTATTTGCATATTAAAACGAAAATATATAATACAACAACAGATCCTACCTCAGAAATGACTTTAGATAATGTAAATAAGCATCAAGTTTTTTTTTGAGATTGTGTGTCTAATTCAGTAGTGTAGTGCGTTCGCGTGGGTTTCCCCACAGTAAAAAGACATGCAATACAGGTGAATTGGGTAGGCTAAATTGTCCATACTGTATAAGTGTGTGTGTATGTGTGGATGTTTCCCAGAGATGGGTTGTGGCTGGAAGGGCATCCGCTGCATAAAAACTTGCTAAATGAGTTGGCGGTTCATTCCGCTGTGGCGACCCCAGATTAATAAAGGGACCAAGCCGACAAGAAAATGAATGAATAATGTGCAATACTAATTTAAAATACGTATCACTAACCTTATATGTGAAATAGCAGGGCCCGCTGTAGCACTTTCTCAAGAAGAGCAAATGTCAAATTATTAGCGCAACGCACATGTAGCCAGCTCATCTGTTTGTCGGAACTACTAGACACAATTTTTTTATCAACTATAATGTGTTTAATTGGTTAATTTGAAATTTATTTCATTATTCCAGCAATAATTGTTGAGTGAAAGAATGCGCTAGCAATATGCATTGCGGCTCCCTTTATTGTACAGGCTTATTGCACTTAAACTTTTTTAGGTTCGGCTCTCGAATTAGTAAGGTTATGAGTAAATGTTATTTAAAATATTTAAAGCCTGCCATCTAGCCTACAATAACAGCAAATTTAATAATAAAAAATAATAATAAGACAGGCCTACTTTGGCGTTACAATAAAATAGTATTAATTATCAAATAAATAATTACAATATATAATTAAAATAGGAAGAAATAAATGAAAACAAATGGTACCCTTTGTTTTTATAGCAGGGCCCAAAGTGTTCTTATTCTGGTTCTGCTAAAAACTATTAAAAAGAAAAAAAAAACACACCAAACAATAAAACACTAGTAACTGATAATAATAATAATAATAATTATTATTATTATTATAAAGCCCTTGCTCTGAAACAATCATGCAAACCAGGTGCTCCTCGGAAATGGCTTTCTTTGCTCTGCATCAGGTGTATAGCAGCAAGAAGCTTGGCAGTGAACTATGACCTTATTTTAATGACAAATGTAAGAATACTGCTTTACGTTTTTATTTAATTTATACATACGCAATGAATGTAAGCCTGCTAACTGTGTGTGGTTCAAATAATAGAATATGTAAACTTAGTTAATATATAATTAAATAATAATAATTAAAAGCCTGCGTGTAAGGCTTTTATTTTGAGGGTGACGTCACGAGCGCAGATATGGTTGACCAATTAGAGGAAAGTGGGCCTTTCAGCACCGCCTCCATGTGTAAAATGAATTTTAAAGTCGTTTATCCGTTTTCCTACCCTAAACCAAAAAACGAAAATCCAGCCAAAATCTCGTTTTTTCGTTTTCTCGTGAGCAAAAGGAAAAACGGAAAAACGGCCGTTTTCTCCATTTCCTTTATTCCGTTTGAAAATGGAAAACAAATGAACAAAACGTACACGGACCGTACACGGACCATATTTTGACTCATTATTTCGTTTTGTGTTTGTTTTAATATTTCGTTTTAAGTTAAAAAGCAGAATAACAGATGAGTTTCCGTTTTTTCTGCCTACAGAATAAACAGAAAAACGAAATATTCATCGTTTTTCTGATGTTTCGTTTTCCGTAATAAAAGGAATAATCAAATGAACGGATGATACACGGACCCTGATGATATGCAAACATTTGAGTGTGAAGTTCGTCAGTATTGACCATATTTTTTGTGTACCAGCAGGCGCAGCCATTGAATTTTTGCGTTTGACACTTTTTTTAAAGAAATAATTTTTAGATCCTAAAATCATTGTTATGCTGCTTACGCAAGGGATGATAACTCCTTTCATGGTGTAGCCTGGTTTGGAAAAGTCAAGGTTTTAAAACCGCCAAAATTTAAGTCAGAATTATTAGCCCACACCCCCATTGATTTTTTTTTCTTTTTTAAATATTTGCCAAATTGTTTTTAACAGAGTAAGGAAATTTTCAGTTTTTTTAAACACCATTTTAAGGACAGAATTATTAGCCCCTTCTGAATTCTGTCTTCAACTGGATGCAAGTGTTTTTTTTTTTTTTTTTTTTTTTTTTACATTTTAAGATAGTATCTCCAGCAGAAAAGATATCTAAAGATGTCATTTCAAATCGTAAAGCAATCTGTTTTTGAAACTAATGAAAACAACAGATGTCAATGATTCATTTGAATGATTTAGCCTGACATGATTACTGCTCCAAAATATAATAAATAAATATTTCTCAAAAGAAAATATTTTGTGCTTAAAAGGAAAAAAAGTGTTTGTTTTATACCTAGACATTTAAAAGAATATATTTTAGAGCAGTAATCACAATACTGTGAAAGCATGATATTTTTATTCAAGGTTATCATACGTCAGAATCTTATACTGCCCATGCCTAATGCTGCTTGATGTTGCAAAGTCATATTTTCTTATTTTATTATTTTTCTTTGTATGAATAAACATGAATACACTTGTTTGTAGAGCAAGTAGTGTGACCGTTTTCTACCGTTATTCCTGGTCATTTCTCCAATAGGCAACTGAAGCACTAAAACAATAGCATGTGAGATCAGGGGCTGTTTCATGAAAGTGGTTTAGAAAAGTGGAGATTAAAGTTGAAAACCTGGCTTCAGTGAGCCGAACTAATCGTCCACACTTAAATTGGTTCCATAACAGAAATTCGAAAATCATTTGATGTAACTAATCTGAGTTCAGTCAAAATAATCCAGATAACTTGCTTGTGCACGTTACTGTCATGAAACCCTGAAGGTTGAGCACAGATGCATTGATTATGTTGTGTGCTACCATGGCAACTACTTACTGTTATAGAACCAATTTAAGCCCCTAGGGGTTATAAAATAATCCTGGGTTTTCATTAACAGACGTTTCACATTGGCAAACCCTGGGTTAACATTATTATTTGTATATTTAAGATGCCACTGTCCCTGATTGGATAAACAGCAGGTAACCTTTTGAGATGGCATTTCTGCATCTTGGCAGGTATATAAAATGTCACAACGTAGGTCTTCAGCTAAGCTTCTTTGGCTTAGTCTCTTTATTCATCAAGGGTCGCCACAGCTGAATGAACTACCAACTTATTCAGCATATGTTTTAAACCAGCTGCAATTCAGTACTAGGAAATATTTGCATAAGTTATATACAATAATGCAAACTCACTAATAGAAGAGTAAATTATGGGTACTTGCTATGAACATGCAGGATTTGCCCCAATCGGGTCTTCCAAGCCAGTTAAAAAATGTATAAATCATGTGGAAGATACACATGAGGGAACTCAACATGAGTAATCCAGAGCGAGTGCATTTGATCAATTGCATTTAAAGCCACAGGCGCAAAAAGAGCTTGGTTTTCCTCCTGACCACCAAAATTAAATATTCTGAAAGGAATATGATCTGATTTTGAGCCAAAACCTCAGACACATTCTGGGAACACCAAAGACTTATTTTCAAAAAAAAAAAATAATAATAATAATAATAAAGGTTCATAATAGGAACCCTTTAAATATATTTATGAAACAGAAATGAAAATAACTTCACCATTTACTGTACCTCTTGTGGTTTTAAACCTTTATGGGGTTTTTTTTTTGATTCTGTTGAACACAAAAGAAGATATTGTGAAAAAAATGTTGCCTTTCTTTGTGTTCCAGAAGAAAGGAATTGTTTAAAAGCAAATGAGAGAGTAAATGGTATGGTCATTTATATTTGTGGGTGAAACATCCATTTCATGCTTATCGCTTTGAGTCTTCATAAAATGGAACAATAACGTTTAGCATTGCACTGACTACAAGTGGCCAACAAACTAGTCTAAAAAAGACTTTTGCTGCTTAAGAAATGGATTACAGCATGCTGATGATATACAAACATTTGAGTATGAAGTTCGTCAGAATTGACCATATTCTTCGTGTACCAGCAGACGCAGCCATTGAATTTTTTTGCTTGACACTTTTTTTAAAGAAATCATTTTTAGATCCTAAAATCATTGTTATGCTGCTTACGCAAGGGATGATAACTCCTTTCATGGTGTAGCCTGGTTTGGAAAAGTCAAGGTTTTAAAACCTAAAATTTAAGTCAGAATTATTAGCCCACACTCCCATTGAATTTTTTTTTTTTATATTTCCCAAATTGTTTTTAACAGAGCAAGGAAATTTTCACCGTTTGTATGATAATAATTTTATTTCTTTTGGAGAAAGTCTTATTTTTTTATTTCGGCTTGAATAAAAGCAGTTTTTTTTTTAAACACCATTTTAAGGACAGAATTATAAGCCCCTTCTGAATTCTGTCTTCAACTGGATGCAAGTGTTTTTTTTTTTTTTTTTTTCAAGACAGTATCTCCAGCGGAAAAGATATCTAAAGATGCCTTTCAAATCGTAAAGAAATCTGTTTTTGAAACTAATGAAAACAACAGATGTCAATGATTCATTTGAATGATTTAGCCTGACATGATTACTGCTCCAAAATAAAATAAATAAATAAATATTTCTCAAAATAAAATATTTTGTGCTTAAAGGGAAAAAAAGTGTTTGTTTTATACCTAGACATTTAAAAATAATATATTTTAGAGCAGTAATCACAATACTGTGAAAGCATGATATTTTTATTCAAGGTTATCATACATCAGAATCTTATACTGGCCCATGCCTAATGCTGCTTGATGTTGCAAAGTCATATTTTCTTATTTTATTATTTTTCTTTGTATGAATAAACATGAATACACTTGTTTGTAGAGCAAGTAGTGTGACCGTTTTCTATCGTTATTCCTGGTCATTTCTCCAATAGGCAACTGAAGCACTAAAACAATAGCATGTGAGATCGGGGCCTGTTTCATAAAAGTGGTTTAGAAAAGTTGAGTTTAAAGTTGAAAACCTCTTCAGTAAGCCAAACTAATCGTCCACGCTTAAATTAGTTACATAACAAAAATTCGAAGATCATTTGATTTTTACTTTAATTCGCGCTTTTCTGAACCACTTTTATGAAACAGCCCCTAGGGGTTATAAAATAATCCTGGGTTTTCATTAACAGACGTTTCACATTGGCAAACCCTGGGTTAACATTATTATTTGTATATTTAAGATGCCACTGTCCCTGATTGGACAAACAGCAGGTAACCTTTTGAGATGGCATTTCTGCATCTTGGCAGGTATATAAAATGTCACGACGTAGGTCTTCAGCTAAGCTCCTTTGGCTTAGTCTCTTTATTCATCAAGGGTCGCCACAGCTGAATGAACTACCAACTTATCCAGCATATGTTTTAAACCAGCTGCAACTCAGTACTAGTAAATATTTGCATAAGTTATATACAATAATGCAAACTCACAAATAGAAGAGTAAATTATGGGCACTTGCTATGAACATGCAGGATTTGCTCCAATCGGGTCTTCCAATCCAGTTAAAAATGTTTAAATCATGTGGAAGATACACATGAGGGAACTCAACACGAGTAATCCTGAGCGAGTGCATTTGATCATTTGCATTTAAAGCCACAGGCACTAAAAGAGCTTGGTTTTCCTCCTGACCACCAAAATGAAATATTCTGAAAGGAATATGATCTGATTTTGAGCCAAAACCTCAGACACATTCTGGGAACACCAAAGACTTATTTTCAAAAATAATAATAATAATAAGTTTTTTCTAAAAAAATAATATTAATAATAATAAAGGTTCATAATAGGAACCCTTTAAATATATTTATGATACAGAAATGAAAATAACCTCACCATTTACTGTACCTCTTGTGGTTTTAAACCTTTATGGGTTTTTTTGATTCTGTTGAACACAAAAGAAGATATTGTGAAAAAAATGTTGGCTTTCTATGTGTTCCAGCAGTGGCGCCCCCAGAAAATTTTCTTAGGGGTGGCCAGAAGAGGCCGCACCAAATCTTGGGGTGGCACACAAAAAAAATTATGAATTCAGTGTAATGTTATATTTTTGTTTTTGGTAAATTTAATAATGTAGTTTTTATACATTTAATTAATTCTTCTTGAAATATTGCTATTTATTCCTTAAAGTAATTCAGGAAGTACATGTGCAAAAAAAATAAAAATCTGTTTAGTTTAAAAACACTTTTCACATATATATACTGTATAAATAACTTTTTACTTGCTTTTATTGTACATCATACGGTATATGCCATGTCTAAAATTAATGAAGATTAATGAGTTTATTATTCCCAGTGATGGGTTGCAGCTGGCAGGGCATCCACTGTGTAAAAATGTGCTGGATAAGTTGGCGGTTCATTCCACTGTGGCGACCCTGGATTAATAAAGGGACTAAGCCGAAAAGAAAATGAATGAAAGAATAATGAGTTTATTAATAACCCAAACAAATTAACAAACTGAACAAAAGAGATTACTATACACACTCACTATACCTAATAATATCATTTATCCATATTACTTTTTGAGCCATTTTATTAATGCAGCTTCTTTTATTGATATACTGTACCCTAAGGTAAATATTAAATTGCCATTGCTGTCTATTGAAGGTGTGTGCGTGCTGTCAACGACGATCGGGAAGGGTAGTGGCGGTTCTAGTTTAAAGGGCCATGAAACCCCCTCGTTTCAGCAGTGTGTTTTCACACCTCTACTTTGGAAAAAGTCAGAAAAGTGGGCGTGTCCAGCTCTGTTTAGGGGGGAGTGTCGGAGGAAGAAAAGCGGCTTGGTATGGGAGTGTCTATTTGGGCGCGCTGAATTTCAGAGTCAAAACACACAACCACAGCGGACAATGTGACTGTGTTTACATGGACATCTGTAGTCGAATTATTTGCCAAATTATTAAATGGTGGACTTTAACTGCAGTTTGGCTCTTTCATTCAGGGAATTCATTAATGTCCCTCTCGACAAACGTGATATTTGATTCGAGGCGCTGCTCTAAGCGTGTATTTTTCATGCAATGTTTGATACTGCACGGCGAATGAGAGAAAAAAAAACTCAGCATTTCCTGGAAACTTAGATACACACGGCAGGTAGCGTCAGAAAGCCGCATGTGTTATTCCAGTCACAAAATCCAACACGAGGTTATAGTTTGGTTGTAACTGTTAGTGCTAACTATTGCACTCGGTGCAATAGTTTGTTTGATACGAATAAAATACGAACTGAATAAACAAAGAGCACTGGTCGCTCACTTACCAAATCTGTAGAGACAGGACAATCACCAGCAACTAGAGCCGCGTCTTTATTTAGAGGAGACTACAATCTGGATCTCAGCGTTTGCAGATGAGAACAGCTCTCAGGTAAACAATAATCCTCCTTAGACACGTAAGTTATTGTTGTCGCGCGTCGCGTACACTGTCTGCGCTCTCACAGAGACAAAATGAAAACGAAACTTAACTGCAGCAAACTATAAAAGCAACACTTTACGCTTGTTTTGCCAACACAACGTGGCGTCTTTGCCGTCTACACTGACAGTAATGAATATTAATGAAGTTGCACAATAGAGCGCGCTGATTGGTTTGAACCAAGCTTTACTCATGCATTAATGCAACACACTGTAAGACGTAATAAGACTCTGACTCTGGCACAGACGCCCAGTCTGCACGCTGGAATACACGCTATTATGTCATGACCGTGACGCAGCTTCAAAAATTCGTTTCAAACAGGAAGTACGAATTTGCTTGAAATAACGCAAAAACAACCAATTTACACTTTTAAGTGAAATATAGGTGTCCTAATAGTGTTTTTAGCAGTGTGGGACACATATACGACTGTCAACAGCTCAAAAAATGTGTTTTGGTGTTTCGTGACCCTTTAAATGACACCCTGGGCGAACCACCCTATACACTCTACCTCCCTTGAATTGTTAGATTTGTTATTCAATAAATATAACAATTTATTTATATTTATTTTATTATTATTTATATACAATTATCATTCTGAATAAATAACAGAAATCAATCCTAAATATTACTGGAAAACAACAACTGGAGTGATATGCCAAGATCACTTAAGAAACCTTTTGCATGGAAATTAATTATGACAATTCTAAAGAATACAAAAAAATGTATTACAGAATTATCTGTGGTCTTAGACCAGATCATGGCTGAGAACTCATGTTATGAAGTCTTACCTCCCTGACTCATTATCCCTCCTTTCTGCTTTAAAGGCATGCTTAGTGAAAGTAACATCATCATTATCATATTATATAAACTTTAGTCGACTTTCACCTCGGCACAAAATTCTGTTACTCCGTTTCACGGCGCATGAGCGGCGCGTATTTTGTCGGTGTGCATGCAAACAACCAACCGGGATTCACACAGGAGTGCGTGAGGTGCGGGAATGGTTTTCTGCGCGCATGCGTCAGTTTACTTTCACCAGCATTCAGCATTGAACCAGCACTAAGGGGGAGAGACAATCAATCAGCTACGTCAGTAACACCAACAATAATTTAGTGGCTGCATTTTATTCATTTAAACATTGGGGATTTATAAGTACATTTAAATCAATAATGTCAACAACAAAATTATATTGGGGTGGCCACAGGGGTGGCCAGAGTTTACCGAGGGGCGCCCCTGTGTTCGAGAAGAAAGGAAATGTTTAAGACCACATGACGGAGAGTAAATGTTATGGTCATTTATATTTGTGGGTGAAACATCCATTTCATGCTTATCGCTTTGAGTCTTCATACTAAAGTTAACTTCTTTTTTTTTAAGACCTGATGGTGCTGAAAGAAAAGACTCATCAACAGAATGAAATGGAAGAAAAACACCAAGACATAACGACTGATGAAAAACCTACACTGACGAAAAAGACTTTGTCACGTGGAAGACCTCGGAAATCCAAACCTAGGTGTAATTACAGCTGTAAACAATGTGGAATAAGTTTCCGTCAGAAGCCAAAGCTTGATGTTCACATAAGAGGTCACACTAGAGAGAAAGCTTACACTTGCAAACAGTGTGGAAAGAGCTTCTACAATACAAGAAACCTAACAGTGCACATGAGAATTCACACTGGAGAAAGGCCGTACACATGCCAACAGTGTGGGAAAAGCTTCCATAAAACAGGAAACTTAACAGTGCACATGAGAATTCACACTGGAGAGAGGCCATACACATGCCAACAGTGTGGGAAAAGCTTTTATACTACAGGAAACTTGACAGTGCACATGAGAATTCACACTGGGGAGAAGCCTTACTCTTGCCCTCAGTGTGGAAAAAGTTATAATCAAAATAGCAACCTTGAAGTCCACATGAGAACTCACAATGGAGGAAGAACTTTTGTTTGCACACAGTGTGGAAAAAGTTTCGCTCAAAAACAAAATCTTGACCTCCACATGAGGATTCACACTGGAGAGAAGCCTTAACATGCACAGAGTGTGGTAAAAGTTTCCCATATAAAAGCACACTCAAACACCACATGATAGTTCACACCGGAGAGAAGCCGTTTGCATGTGCGCAGTGTGGAAAGAGCTTCACATGTAAAGCTAACCTCAGGAACCACATGAATGGTCACACTGGAACCATAGTGTTCATATGTGATCTGTGTGGAAAGAGTCTCACACACAAATACTCCATAAAGAACCACATGAAGACTCACTCAGGAGAGCGTTTTATATGCATTGAGTGTGGAAAGGGCTTTAAACATAAAAGAAGCCTCAGCAATCACATGGAGCTTCACAATGGAGAGCAGAGTGCTCAAAATTAAGGCCTTGGCCACACAAACATGAGTATATGCATAACAGCAGCCTTTTCATGTAGTTTGGCTGTTAATTGATGTGAGGTTTATTTATAAACTACTTTCGAGAGGATCACATGCTTATGATTGTCCACGGCTGGTTCCACATTAACCAACACATGATTCACCAATCAGACGATTCCTAACTCACTGTAAATAACCAGAGTTTCTTACCTTAGTTATCTTTATCTTGAGGAATTCCCCTCCCACCCCTACTCCTCCTTTCTAGAATGGGCAACACAGCAGCCCAGTGATTAGTATTGTTGCCTCACAGCAAGAATGTCACAGCAAGAAGAGCCCTTACTGAGAGTTTGCTTATTCTCCCCATGCTCACATGGGTTTTCCCCAGTTTCTTTTCACAGCCCAAAAACGCGTAACCTAAGTAAACTGAACATTCTAAATTGGCACCGTAGTCAAGCTCTTAGAAGCCATATATCTCCCTTTAGCCATCTGGATATCTGTCATTATAAACAGAAACAAGTCGGGGGAGTTCATCAAGATCTACCTGAGCTCAAACTCCTCTCTCACCCTGCTTACGAGAGGTAGCCCGGGGCTGGAGGATGATTGTTACGGTCCGTGGGAGTTTGTATTTTTGTGCCTTCTCCCTCTCTGTTTTGCTTATCTCCCTTCGCATCTCCTCGACTGTAATTCGCTCTTTGTCTCGCTCTATCACCTTTTGTTTCGCTACTTTTTCTCTACTAGGTACCTGCTGATTGGATCCCGAGCCTGTCACTCCTCATTAGGGCGTTTCCTCGTGGACCAATTGGATTTCGTTCCGCGGACTTTAAATTCGACCAGCCCGCCTTGTTTTTCAGAGTGCTATGTGTGTGCGTGTTGGTTTGTGTTCCCTTGCTGCTGTTCATAATGTATGCTTTGTTCTGTGTTTCTGAATAACTTCATCGATGTAAATTAAGTCATGGTTAAATAGTTTATCATTCCTTTTTGGGGAAAAGGGAATAGTTTACTAAGCCACTTCACATACATTTTGCCCGTAGGTAACTTCAATGTTCAGAAACACTAGGTAAGTGGGTGAGCGCCACATTTTGTATTTTTGCTTATTATTTCAGGGAGTTTAGGTGTTGCTTCTCAAACGCTGAAGATTTCGGTTTCTTTTTCACATTTTGATTTTTATTAGTAAGTTTAGAGGGGGATCTTGTGTTCTAGTTTAGGTGGCTTTTGGTTTTATTTAGTTCTTTGCTTTGGCGCCACTCTAGTTCATTTTTCCCCTATAACTTTTGATTGTATTTCTTCTTTTCTTCTTCTTCTTCTTATTATTATTATTATATATACATTGTACAAAGCGCACATATGTAAGCCTCTCTTTTGTTGGCTTCATTTTTCTTCTCCTCATAAAAGGAATAAATGAATTGAATGTAAATTTTGGTGTCCTGGTGTATTTTCCATCCATCTACTCAGAAATAATTTAATATTATAAGTGTTACGTTTATTTTCCCCAGACAACTTAATTAAACTGTAACATTTAATGATTTCTCAAATTTCATCATATACTTCCTTTAAAATCCTAGATAAAATATATTTAAAAACAATATAAAAATCACTTCCTAACCCATCTGTTCCAGGACTTTTCTTTCTGTTCAATCCACTAATTGCTCTTTTTATTTCTTCTTCTCTTATCTCATTGTCACATTCTCTTTTTTCCCCTTCTTCTACTCTTGATTTTATTAGATTTAGTAATTCCCCTTTTTCTTTTTTCTTTTATTTCCTCTGCGCAAAACAAATTTTCATAATACAATCTTATTTCTTCCAAAATCTCATCATGTTGTTCTACTATGTTCCCATTTTTGCTCCTTATTTCTCTAATCATTTCTGCCTTCCCTCTTCTCTAGATCAAAGAACAATTTAGTGCACTTTTCTCCCTCCACTGTAAATTTTGCTTTGCTTCTTAATCTTGCACCTTCAAATTTCTCCTCCATTTCATTTAATCTTCCTTGCAGTTCTTTTATCTTTTGTATATTTTTTCCATTCTTATTTTTCAATTTGTTTTCTAGTTTTTCTTTCAGCTCCTTTTCCTTATATTTTTTACAATTTTGTAATTGTCTACAATATTTTATCGTAAACTTTTTAACTAAATACTTCACGTTCTCCCACCACATTCTTTTGTCCTCATTATAAATTTCATTCCCTTTTTTCTTTTGAATAATTTCCTTTACACTTAAAACATAGTCTTCATTCTTTAAAAAAGCTGTGTTTAAAACCCATACCCCTGGCCCTCTTTTCACATTACTCCAGTCTAGCTTCATAAAAAGTGGCTTATGGTCACTCAGACTTGTTTCTTCATATTTAATCTTGTTTATAAACCCTTCAACATTTCTTGTGCATAAAATAAAATCAATTCTTGTTTGACAACAAAAATTCCCCACTATCTGTCTTCTTGAGTACTCTTTTGTCTGTTCATTCCTTTCTCTCCACACATCTGTAACATGAAATTAGCTCATTTTATAAATATTAATAATCAACAATAACAGTTTATTCTTAATTATTAATATTCCGGCTTAAGCTTCAGTCAATTTGGTCAAACAAAACATATGATTGTAAATGATCATGCTCGCGCGACCGAGCGGATTCCCAGATTATAAATATTAATTATCAACAATAACGAATTATTATTAATCATTAATATTCCGGATCGATTTATTGTTAATTTGACCAAACGAACACAAGCAGAGCCGCCGCTCTTCCGAGCGGACACGGTAATCTATTCATTTAGAAAAAGGGAATTTAATTGCTACTTCTTGTGAAGTAGATTAATCATTCAAAAGTTTTAAACAACTTATAATAGCTAGGCAGGGGAATCTGTATTTCAGTGACATTTTCTCGTGAGGCAAACAATACAATTCATTTGATTATAAATGGAATGTATTGACTAGTCAGACATAACGAACAAACAAACGCACAAACATACATTAAACACAAAACAAAGGTAAACCACGTGGAGATATCGGGTCTAAAGAACGTGTAACAGCAAAGAGAAATAGCAAAGCGAGGAAATGGAGATTTCAGGTAAAAAGTGACAAAACTTTCAGTTCCACACGCACCATTGCGGACCACCAAGGTTATAAAAAGCACCTTTTTGATAAAAGGGGCACAGCTTAATCGCATAACTAAAGTCACCTGGTTTTTCATGTCTGGAGGTCTCTTTTATGCGTCTCTCTTCCGTCGTGATGAAAACTACTCTTGATGTCCTTTGATGCGTGGAGTTTGTAAAGCAGTTCGGACGAACACAGTCGCAAACTTTAAACTGAATTTACTTTGCCGGAAAATAAAGAAACGTGGCGGGAAAAAGTCCATGCGGCTATGAAGAGCCGTGTGGCCCTTAAAGGGACCACCGTCAATGATGTTCCTTTTTGGGACGTTCTCTTTCTGCCCAGATGTTTGGGGGGAAGTGTGCTTATACCTGCGGGTCACGTGACAACCCGTACAGCATTCTGACCAATGATTTCAGGGGAAAGTTTGCACGCGAACCTTCCTTTGTCTAGGGGCTGCTCGTATGCAAATTTGAGTGTCCGCTTAAAGCATGCGGACAGGCATCTAATACAGGGCTTTAAAGAATAAAGCCATGCGAGTTATGGTCTTGCACTATGCATCATGTGTTGTAAAATGTCAGCAGAAACCCATCGGTACCAAACATGGGGGGGTTGAAAGTACATCAACATAATTTTTCATATCCTTACAATATTTATGCTTTACAAAGGCCTAAATGGAACATGCATACAGGTTATAAGAGAGGTTACACAGGTAAGAAAAGTCAGAAATGAGATACAAAGTTTACAAAACATAACACATTGGTTTTGTGCTGGTTCTGGATTTGATGAGTTCATTTTCTTTCTGTCGGAACAGCCTCGTGGGGGTGTATGTGTGTGTGTGAGTGTATTTGGGCAGGAATGTCTTTGAAGTTTTCCTGCTTATCTATCCAGGCCCCCTGAACAACTTAAGCTGTCACGAAAATCCAGACTTCTTGGAGCCAGGAGTCGTAAAACCGTTCTGTCGGACCGTGATAAAATCAATAAGAAATTTTATCTCTGGACTGTACGCTACACATCAATTAAATTCATTTCCTCCATCAATATTTTCAGTTCTTTTCTCCCCTTATCCGTTTTAAAAACCATTCCCTCAGCCATTTCTAATTTATTAAAAACAGTGTTAAAATCACCCATGATAATAACTCTTTCGTGTTTCTTTAAATAATCTCTAAGTACATTAAAATACTCTTTCTTTTTGTTCTCCTCTGTTGGGGCATGAACATTCACCATAATTACTTTTTTCTTTTCATACTTCATTTCACATATCATACACTTCCCCTCTTTGTCACTATAGATTGTTTTACATAAAACCCCACTGTTTTCTTTTATTAAAATATAAACTCCTCTCCCTAGCCTCTCATCCCCATCATTGTATAAAATCTCCCCACTCCACCTTTTTCTTATTTCCTTCATGCATTCTTCCCTCCAGTTTGTCTCTTGTAATAAAATCAAATTTTCGGGATTTAAATTCAGAGATATTATTAGCAGAGCGGAGTGAGCGTGGTAGAGAGTTGTAGAGTTTGGGTGCAATAACACTAAATGATCTGCCCCCCATTAAAGAGAGGCGGTACCGAGGGACAGCAAGAAGGCCAGAGTCAGCAGACCGTAAAGAGCGAGTTGGTGTGTAGGGGACAAGCATGTTGCAGAGATAGGAGGGTGCTAGGTTATTTAGGGATAAAAATGCAGGGAAGAGAATTTTGAATTTAATGCGGTATGCCACTGGGAGCCAATGGAGATCGTAGAAGATTGGGGTTATGTGAGCAGAACGCTTGGTATGAGTGAGTATTCTAGCTGCAGAGTTTTGAATATACTGTAATCTGGAGATGAGGCTGGCAGGCAGGCCAATGAAAAGAGCATTACAGTAGTCGATGCGTGAGGAGACAAATGCATGGATGACAGTCTCAGCATCCTTGCTACTGATGAAGGCACGTAGTTGTGAAATGTGACGTAAGTGAAAGAATGCAGATTTAGTGACAGATTTAATGTGAGACTGAAAAGAGAGTGTGGAGTCAAAGATTACACCTAAATTTTTTACAGAAGTAGATGTTTTAATGTTTAAGCCAGCAATCTCACAGGAATAACTGGTGGGAATATTGCTGGCAAGTGCTGGGGTGCCAATAAAAATTATCTCAGTTTAGTCCATGTTGAGTTTTAGGGAATTTGAGGTGAGCCAATCATTAATATCCTTCACACAAGCAAAAATATTATCAATTTGAGGTAGGTGTACATACAGAGTAAAGTTGAATATCATCTGCATAAAAATGATAGTTTAGACCGTGACATTGTAGAATCAGACCAAGTGGGATTAGGTATATTGAGAACAATAGTGGGCCAAGAACAGAACCCTGGGGAACCCCTCGCTTCAGGGGGACAGTAGGTGACTGAAAATCCATAACAGAGACAAAGAAATGTCTATCTGAGAGATATGAAGAGAACCAAGAGAGAGCAGTACCAGAAACACCCAGATCAGAGAGACGTGAGATAAGTAAGTCATGAGAGACTGTATCAAAGGGAGAACTGAGGTCGAGTAGAAGTAATATAGACAAGGAGCCAGAATCACCAGAAAGCAATAGATCATTTACTACCTTTACAAGTGCAGTTTCGGTACTATGGAGGGGCGAAAACCAGATTGAAAAGGGTCCAAGAGTTTATTATCAACTAGAAAAGACTGGAGTTGGGCAGCAACAGTGCTTTCCAGTAATTTAGATATGAAAGGTAGATTGGAAATTGGGTGATAATTAGATAGAATCAAGGGGTCAAGGTTGGGTTTCTTAAGCACAGGTGTGACGGCAGCAGTTTATAGTGGCAGAGGAAATGATGCATGGGTGAGAGATGAATTGATAAAGTGAGAGATGACAGGGGAGATAACGGAGTGGCAGAGTTTCAGGAAAGAGGTAGGAGCAGGATCGAGGTGACATGATGATGAGCTGGATTTCAATATTAGCTTAGAGACAGAATCAGGGGTCGTCAGTGAAAAGCAGGAAAGAGACTGACTGGAGAAACATGATGGATGGCTAAGCTCTGTATCAGTAAGAACGCACTGGTGGACAGCATTAGTCTTATCAAGCAGATAATCCAAATAGGGGCAGCAAAACTCAGTTAAGGCTAAGGCCCTGTGAGGTGGGGGGCTAGTAAGCTTATTTAATGAATTAAATAGTAATTTTAGCCTATTGCTTGATTTATTAATTGTAGCAGGAATGAATTTAGAGCGAGCTGAAGTGAGAGCAGATTTATATGATTTAAGATGGTCTTAGAAGGCCAAATAATAAACACTAAGACCGGTTCTCCTATAGAGACAGACGTTCAAAGTCAAAGTCAGCTTTATTGTCAATTCAGCCACATGTACAAGACATACAGAGAATCGAAATTGCGTTACTCTCAGACCCAAGGTGCTTAACATTAATATAATATATATATATATATATATATATATATATATATATATATATATATATATATATATATATATATATAAGATAGTAGAGTTAAAGAAAAAAAGAAAATTTACAGTATATACATCGCACATAAATGTGGTCTAAAAAATATACATATGTAATAAAAATTGTAAACAATACAGTGACATAAAGGGCATATAGCAATGAGTGCAAAGTAAACCAGAGTTGTGCAGATAAAAAAACAGTATAGTGCAAAAAGAACTTGTAAACATGATAATTGTGATAAAGTGACAGTGACATATTGGGAGGTTGTAGGGTCCACCCAGTTGGCCCAATGACGGTATCCACTGGTGGATGAAGGTTCACTGCATGTTCGGTCTTTCCAGTGCACAATGTTGATTTATATTAAACTTAACTCATATCTGACTCCAATTTTAGTATGAGGTGGTTTAGAATATTAATATATTTATCCTCGTTTTATCTGACTCCAATTATAAAACATTGAGAAGGTTATTTTGTTTCCGTTCACATTAATTTAGATTATGATTGAATATTCTCTTCGGTTCATCATTTTATGTTATTCTTGTTCATTGGGATCTCTATAACATCCTGAATCTTGTACCGGCCGAGTATACAATTTCTTAAGCACAAGCATGTCAGTCTTGGTCACTAAAGAGGGGCGATTGACCGCTATCCTAAAAAGGCAGAACCCTACTTACTCAGATTAGGATATTTTTTATGCGGTCCCCATAGGTCTGCTACCTCCTAAATCAGACAGAGCTATTTAGTCATATAATGATCATTACTATAGAATTAAGCAGACCAGTCGTACTTAAACTATTAGTAACATTGAATAATCACTATACTATCTAAATAGTATTATAAGTTTATCGGGTGAAGGACTATCCCCTTAGATATCCTTTTACAGCCTAAGTATACATGAATTAATGCCAATGTGTTAGTCGGAGCTCTAGAGACATCGTATAGCGTCCCGCAATGCTCCGTCTACCGTGTTCTAGTCCGCTACTAACTAGTACAGGGGCTTGTGGTGCTATGAAATTACCACAATCTACTAGAGATAATAACACGAACTCTGTTTGAATAATTCAAAACATAACAATTTATTAGTCAGGTAAATGTATTATGCCAATTCAATCAGTCAATTCATAAACGATCAATACAAAACATCAAATTATCAAAGATAAATCCAAGATTAAAAGATGCATTCCTGACTTCAAATTATACATAACATGGAGCAAGCCATGTTATGGGCTGATCTGGTTAAGCAGAATCGTGCTGAGCCTTTCTCAAACCTTACCTTAAATAATCCAAAAATTCCCTCAAGGAAAGGGGTGTGTGCATAACAAAAAGCATTCCCACTTAGTGCTGCCTGTGGAAAGTCACACCCCTCACAGTGGTTCAAAAGATGCCTGAAGTTATATATTTATTGTGTTGATTATGTCTATTTCTGAGAGAATGAGACCATTGTACCAATCGCACTGAGACATTTCAAATAATAACAAACATGATAGTTAAAGTCAGTTTGGTTAATCTAGAACATTCAAACATTGAAATTACCATATGTTTGAGATGGAGTGGATGAAGCCGAGTTTCAGCAGACTCAGATGCAAAAGCAGCGGGAACTGGTTTTTCCCGCATTCCCTCTTGCTGGGTTGTGAAGTCACCAGTCTCTGTTTTCAGCTCATGTTTTGAATTGTCAAAGACATCAAAATATTTGCAATATTTCAACTCTTACACTGCCAAATATGATGTATGTTATTTGATATAGAGTTATTTTGGTTTGTTCTTATTCTAATTTTATTGTTTTATTTAATGTACATACTGTAATAAGGTCACTCAGAAATGTCAGTTACATTAAATTCTGTAACAAATGAAATGCAGTTTGAATAGAAAATATAATAAAACGGTCTACACTGTATTTCTATATTTGTGAAGACTTTAAAGAACTTGTGAAAATGTGTCATTTTTAAACTTACACAAAGTAAACAAAATATTTTGCATTTAAGATACTGCATAAAAAAGAAGGGAAGAAAAGGAAAGAAGGAGGTGCTCTATGCCAGTCTCACTGGACCAGCAAAGGAAACCACAGACGGTAACTACACAATATATTGTACCCTATATCCCCCCAAACACTCACACACACACACACACACTGCTGCTGCGTGCTCCTGCAGAGGATTCTGGGTAAATCTCTCGTCAGTCTTCAGCTCAGTTTCACTGATGATCCAGGATAAACCCAAAACCCAGGATAGAGTGGCTCAGTGAATGTGGTCTGGACTGAGTGGATGACCCTCATTGTGTCTCTATAGATGTTGTAGAAGATCAGAGTTCCTGCACTGTGATCCACAAACACTCCTATTCTCCTGCTGAGCGGCTCCACTGGAAGATCAGTGCGTGTGTGATTGTGTCTGAATGAGAATCTGGAGGAAGAGCAGAGCAAACTCCAGGACTGAGCATTATATCCAAACACACACTCATAACCTCCTCCCTTCCTCCTGATGCTCTTATATGACACTGATATAAACACACCAGCATCTCCACTCCAGTCAATCTCCCAGTAACAGCGTCCACACACACTCTCTCTGCACAACACCTGAGAGCAGACATTAAATCTGTCTGGATGATCAGGATACGGCTGATTCTCTTCCACACTCTTCACCTCTCTGTTCTCCTCAGACAGAATGAGCCAAGTGTGTGCTGTGTTTGGATCCAGTGTGAGGAAACAGACATCTGAACACAAGAACACACACATTTATAACCTCAACTGTGTGTGCGTGTGTGAGTGTCAAGAGAGAGCGTGTGTGGGAGAAAGAGAGGGCATGCGTGTGAGAGAGTGTGTGTGTGTGTGTGTGTGTGTGTGTGTGTGTGTGTGTGTGTGTGTGTGTGTGTGTGTGTGTGTGTGTGAGAGAGAGAGAGAGCGCGTGTGTGCGCGCGTGTGCATGTGTGTGTGTGTGTGTGTGTGAGAGAAAGAGTGTGTGTGTGTCTGCGCATGTGCATATGCGTGTGTGTGTGTAATAGAGAGAGAGAGTGTGTGTGTGTGTGTAGTCCTACATTTGCGTGGTCCTGCTGTAATCCTCGTGTGTCCTCCATGATCCAGACTGTAAACACACAGATGGAGAGAATGAGCTGTTTAGTTTCCCCCTCAGCTAATAAGCTAAAGCTAGCACTGAGCTGCTCAGCTACATGCTCCAAACTCTTGAGCTAAAACACACAACACTTGTTGGTTGAGCCGGGATGCACAATGAATGTAACACAGTGCGTTCTTTTCCTCTGCTGTTGGTGAAGCGAGCGCAGATACTGCTCATGTTGATGGAGACACCCTGCTGCAACGTTCATTTATTACAGTGATCACACTTAGCTTTGCCATCGTTCTTCAGCACATGCAGCCTTTGAGCACATGTTGCAGTCCATCTCTAAACTATGTTCAGATTATTAAAGCTGCTCGCCAGCGCCCAAGTTCCTGACAGATTAGCAAGTGAAAAATACACATGTGTGCACAGAGAAGAGGAATCCAGATGTTGATTTTAGAACAAGAGTCTTAACATTAATCCAAGTGTCTGATTCCAGAATCTGAATCCATCTTCAATCCCCAACCCTATTCCTGACCTGATATTGTAGGATTCTTCAGCAGAAATAGAGGAAGAAGTTTCTCTGCTCAGCTCAAATGCTGAAACTGTACAGTGTGTCTCGCTTAATGTCACTGTAACTGAGCCAATACACTCCAACATTTACAGAGGAGATTCATTTCACACTCAATGATTTGCTCTTCATAGACATGACTGGAGTACTCTACAAGCTGTATCTTCTGTCTGTCCTCACCCCATAACCCTCACAGAAAACTGAAGCTGATCACAAAAGAGCTTTCTAGTGTCTTTTTAAAGCCATTCAGTGTAAAAGCACAAGGCCAGTGCGGCTCCACATACTTGAGTTTGTCCAGTGTGTAGTTTGGATCCTCCAGTTGTTCAGAGAGCAGCTTGACTCCTGAATCTCCTGGATGATTGTAGCTCAGATCCAGCTCTCTCAGGTGTGAGGGGTTTGAAGTCAGAGCTGAAGACAGAAAACCACAGCCTTCCTCTGTCACCATACAGCCAGACAATCTACAAACACAGCAATAGTCCACATCACACAGTTGGACAATCACACATCTCTTTGTGTTGTGAAGATGCTGACTGCTGTTTCTGCTCATGTCAACAGCAGTGATGAACACACACATCCTGATTAGCTCTCCTTATTGATCACATCAGCAAACACACACACACACACTCAACAAGGACTCGACATCATCTGTAGAAGTGTACAGAGCAAAGACATTGTTCATAATACACCACATCAAGCTGTAAAGTGTGCTGTGAGGAGGAAGAAGACACACTTGAGCTCAGAAGATCATCTTAAAGTCATGTATAAAACACAACAGAAAATGAGCTGGGGCCTGTTTCAGTAAGGAGGTTCAAACAACTCGGAGTTTAAACTTGAACTCTGAGTTGATTTACCGAGAGATTAAAAACTCTGAGTTTTCGGTTTCAGAACAGCTGATCTGAGTTGGGTCAATCAACTTTGAGTAGACCAACTCAGAGTTAAGCGAGCACACCGTGACTATAAAAAGGCATTATCAATGGAGCGCAGATATTATGAGTGACTATGGCAACATCTTAAAAAAAGAGATCAGCATTTCTTTCTCCGGCTGAATTTGATCAGCTCATGCAAATTTATAGCAAATATGAGTGTATACATTTAAAAAGAAGCAACCATCAGTGAAACAGAGACAGCATGGGAAAACAGCTGCTCAAGTTAATGCGTAATTTTTAATTTTAAGTATTTAAACATTTAAGTATAATAAAATAAGTAATGTAATGTGAGACGTTTATACTTTTTTTCTAAACTTTTATACACTTTTATCAGTTTTAATAGATTTAACAGTGCACTTGTTATGTGTCTGCCTTTTTATTGATCAAGTGATAGAGGTTGATATAACATTAAGAAGGTAAGCAGTAATAAAATAATTTAGACAGAATAATAATCCCATTAATCTAGTAACAGTGCATGTCGAAGGTTAATTATTTATGAAAAAAAGGACAAGCCTTGTACATGACTTTGTTCTGTGTGTGACAAAAATGTAGGCAATAGCTGTGTTTCCATCAAAATATAGGCTATTACATAAATTTGTGCAAATCTGGAATAACGCCTAAAAATAAAGCAGCGTTTTTATCCAACGAGTCGAAGAGAACACAATCGTCACTTCCTGAATAACTTGCGCCAAATATCAACAGTAAAAACAGAATTACTGCGGTAGAAGAAGCTGCGTCAATGATTTTTTATTTAATTAATGTACCTGTCCTGAGCCTCAGAAGACAATTGACACACAATGAACACGTGGGGGCGTTTGAAGCCAGACGTGGAGATCTTGACACGCTCCAGACGCTCAGAGGTAATTAATAATATACACTAATACTGAAACAGTTAAGGCATTTTAGAATGACTAAAACAACATTTAAGATGTTCTGCAGTGTGCTCAGTCTGCTAGTTTGTCCTTTCACACACTTTTTCGTCATCATCTCTAACAAACCTTTTTTTAATGTACATACTGTAATTTGTTAAGTGCATGTAGTTTATGTGCATCTTATCAAATAAAAGTTTAACCTACTCAGTTATGCACATGTTTTATTATGCGTATTTTCAAAAGTTATGTGAATCATGACGTTTCCATCAATCTTTTTTATGCACATCTCCAAAATGAGCTCTAAAATAGGTGTGTGGAAATGTAAGACTAATGCGAGAAATACCGCTTCATCTTTAAAAAGGGGAGGAGACCAACAGAAACTCCGAGTTTAGAGAATAAAACCTGCTCCGGACCAGGTTAGATTCACAGAGTAAGTTACCACGGTAACTGACTCTGAGTTAAAGTTAACTCTCTTTTAGAAACAGGCTTGACTTACCCTGCTTTCTCCAGTTTAACAAACCTGCCATTCTGAAACGGAAAACCCAGAGTTTCTCTCATTTCAGGGTTAAACTACTCTGAGTTTTAACTTGACCTGCTTTCTGAAACAGGCCCCTGATTTCATCATTTATATTGTGATTCTGTTGTGGACTAAAACAAAATGAGCTCAGACAACCAAAAACACGCTCTCTTCATGTGTTCATCACCTGACCCACAGTCACATTCACACTGATGGTCCATTAAGGGACTTTTATTCTGTCAGGAGAGAAACACCTGGGGCCTGTTTCAGTAAGGAGGTTCAAACAACTCCGAGTTTAAACTTGAACTCTGAGTTGATTTACCGAGAGATTAAAAACTCTGAGTTTTCGGTTTCAGAACAGCTGATCTGAGTTGGGTCAATCAACTTCGAGTAGACCAACTCAGAGTTAAGCGCGCACACCGTGACTTTAAAAAGGCATTATTAATAGAGCGCAGACATTACGAGTGACTATGGCAATATCTTATAAAAGAGATCAGCATTTCTTTCTCCAGCTGAACTTGATGTTCTCATGCAAAGTTATAGCAAATATGAGCGTATATATTTGAAAAGAAGCAACCATCAGTGAAACAGAGACAGTTAGCGTGGGAAAACAGCTGCTCAAGTTAATGCCTAATTTCACTTTTTAAGTATTTAAATATTTAAGTATAATAAAATAAGTAATGTAATTTGTGACGTTTATATTTTTTTTCTAAACTTTTTTATACATTTATTAGTTTTAAATGATTTAACAGTGCACTTGTGTGTCTGCCTTTTTTATTGATCAAGTGATAGAGGTTAATATAACATTTAGAAGGTAAGCAGTACTAAAAATAATTTTTAGAAAGAATAATAATCCCATTAATCTAGTTACATGCATGTCGAAGGTGAATTTAATTTAATTATTTATTTAAAAAAGATAAGCCATTCTCGTACAGTTCTTCTGTGTGTGACTAAAATGTAGGCAATAGCTATGTTTCCATCCAAATATATTACATAAATGTATGTGCAAAACTGGAATATTGCATAAAAGATGCAAATAAAATTCCATACAACGAGTCAAAGAGAAAAAAATTGTCACTTTCTGATTAAACTGGCACCAAATATCAACAGTAAAAACAGAATTTACTGTGGTAGAAGAAGCTGCGTCAATTAATTCTTTATTTAGCCTAATTAATGTACTTGTGCCTCTATGTCAGAAGACAATGCTAAAACACAATGAACACGTGGGGGCGTCTGAAGCCATGAGACGCGGAGACTCTTGACACGCTCCAGACGTTCGGAGGTAATTAATAATATACACTAATACTAAAACAGTTAAGGCATTTTAGAATGACTAACACAATAAGACATGTTACAGTGTGCTCAGCCTGCTGGTTTGTCCATTTACACACATTTTCATCATCATATGATCATGATCTTTTTTTTAATGTACATACTGTAATTTGTTCAGTAAAAGTGTTTTCATTGTAGTTTATGCGCACATTTTCTATCGAATAAAAGTTTATCCTACTCAGTTATGCGCGTTTTTTATGCATATTTTAAAAAGTTATGTGCATCATGACGTTTCTATCAATCGTTTTTATGCACGTATCCAAAATGAGCATTATAATAGGTGTGTGGAAACGTAAGGCTAAGACGAGAAATACCACTTCATCTTTAAAAAAGGGGAGGAGACAGACAGAAACTCTGAGTTTCTTTTAGAAACAGGCTTGACTTACCCTGCTTTCTCGAGTTTAACAAACCTGCCATTTTGAAACGGAAAACCCAGAGTTTCTCTTATTTCAGGGTTAAAATACTCTGAGCTTTCAGTTAACCTCCTTTCTGAAACAGGCCCCTGATCAATATTCATGACTGCTGACTCTCCTTCACATTCAGCCTTTACCTTCACTTTAGCGTTTAACTCTGCTGCTTTCACACTTCCAGATCCACTGTTCAACTGTGAAACAGGATTAACACTGGTATAATGTTTATTTGTGTTCTCGCTGCGCTTTACTTTCACACGGAAATGTTGAATGTCGACACCCACAGACAGACACAACCTGGTAAAGTTTTCAAACAGTGAACTAAGACAGCAACTATTAGTGAAATCTATATTAAAGGTCTTAAATATGATTTAGATTTACAGTAATTGTTTTTCATGTTTAAATCTGATTTATTCTTGTGTTTAAAGCGTTTGTCATTCCTCTACTTCAGTGTCTCAGACTCATTCAGAAATGATTATTAAATGCTGGATTAATGCACAAGAGAGTTTGGCAAACACGTTTTACACCATTTCAAATATATATTATATGTGCGGCTGTATAAGTCACATAATGGAGGACAGCCCATTCTGAAAACCAAGACTCCATTTCTCAGTCAATATAGGCAGTGTATTCTGCTGCATTTAAACAGAACACATTTATTAAACAGATTTATTTATGACAATCATATTTTAGTCATCAAACATATTCAGAAATAGAAAGATACTGCAATTAAATTCAGGCTAAATACTGCAAAAAAGAATATTGCAAAAAAAAAAAGAAAAAACTACTAAATTTCAGCTAAATGTTTTATAGTTAATTTTCCTCTTTTTACATTTTGCGTTTAATATTTTTCTATAACACATACATTTGTCTGTAGTAGTTTTTGGACTGTTATCATAAGTTATTTTGTTAGATGAGCTCCAGATTTGGCTAATCTATTGTATATGCACAAATATAATACTGTAGAGCTTCCTATTAAAACATGAATGTAAAAGAGAGATTCAAGAGTTCACACTTAGCTGATGATTTACAAAGCTTATTTGGCATGCTGTCCCGGGAGAGAGCCCCGAGCTCAAGGGCTCCTCGAGCCCGGGGCTTCCTCCCGTTGGCAGAGCAAGAAGGGAGCCTGAGCTCGGTGGATCTCAGAACTCCCCTGCCGCTGTAGCTAAGGGAACGTAAGGAATTAGACCAGCTTGATTGTTAAGTATGTTGAATGTCTTTGGATGGTGGGAGGAAACCGGAGAGCCCGGGGAAAACCCACGCGGACACGGGAAGGACATACAAACTCCCCACAGAAACACTCACCGGTCCTATCGAACTAGGACCGGCAGTATTCTTGCTGTGTGGTTCACAGTGCTAACCACTGGACCGCCGTGCCGCCCAATTACAGGTAAAGGAGGAGAATAGGGGAGGAGGGGGGTTTCTTCCAAACGAAGATAAAGTGAACTGAAAACTTAGACTATTTATGGTGCCTTAGGGCTCATATGATTGGAAGATTAGTGATTAGCAAATGCGAGACTGGACGTGATAAATCATAAGCACGTGATCCTCTCGAAATAAGTTTATGAATAAACTTCACTTAGTGAGGGGGGTACTTATATATGCTGAGCACTGTATATTGTTCACCCAGAGTGTTTACATGGTCACACAGCAGTAACACAACAAGCATTTAGTTTGGTCTAGCTTCTGCAGATGGACATTGCTGTACACTGCCCTTGATGGGTGAGTGGGGGAGTGTCTGTTGTCTCTCAGGTGTGAATTATTCCTGAGCATTGTCACTCACATATACAGCTGAGATCACCCAAAACACACTTAACAAAATGTAAATCATTGTAATGTTTTCTCTAAATGAGAGAACAGAATAATTTCACATAATTGTGCAGTAAATATTCTAGTCTACAAGACTGCTTACTCTAAACTCTTGTTCAGGCACATTCAGTCTGGTTTTTGGATCTTATTTCAGCTTTTTTTCCCCTCTAAAACCTACTAACCACACATAGTATTTATTTCTAAAACACAAGCATGTACATCAGTATTTCTCACATATTATTATAGCTCAGTTTGTGCTGAACACAAATAAAACACATGTTGGCCAGTTCTGTGTAATAAGTAGCTGATATAAGCACAGATGTCAGGGCATGTCAAAACATCTCAGGGGCCCCAAAGTCACGTCAGACCCCTGAGGGTTAACTACAGGTATAGTATGAGCAGTGTGAAACACAATTACTGATAAACCATAATTCCTGTTATCTGGGGTTTAGTATCACCCAGGGTTAACATGTTCAAGCATGAAGAGCTCTAATATGAAACTGTCTGACTGTAGTTAATGTTGAGTGGAGAATCATTTACCTCAGTGTGTCCAGTTTACAGTGTTGACTCTTCAGTCCATCAGAGAGAAGCTTCACTCCTGAATCCTGCAGGTCATTGATACTCAGGTCCAGCTCTCTCAGCACACAGTTTGAGGATTGTAGAGCTGAAGACAAACTCTCACAGGACCGAACAGTAAGATTACACATGACCAATCTGAGAAAGAAGAGCACACATTACTAAAAACCACATAATGTGATCTGTCTGATGTAACAAAACAAAAAAAAATCAATCAATCAATCAATCAATCAATCAATCAATCAGGTGTTTAAACTCAGACCTCAGTGTCTCCAGTTTACAGTGTCGACTCTTCAGTCCATCAGAGAGCTTCTTCACTCCTGAATCCTGCAGGTCATTGTTACTCAGGTCCAGCTCTCTCAGCACACAGTTTGAGGATTGTAGAGCTGAAGACAAACTCTCACAGCACTGAACAGTGAGATTACAGCGCTGTAGCCTGTGTAGAGGACAAAGAGCAACAAAATCAGCAGTAAGAAATGAGCAGTGTTGAGTGTTCATGAGTTCAGTCTACAGTGATAAAAGCAACACTGGAAATAAACTATATATATATATATATATATACTGCTCAAACAATAAAGGGAACACTAAAATAACACATCCTAGATCTGAATGACTGAAATATTCTTATTAAATACTTTGTTCATTACACAGTTGAATGTGCTGACAACTAAATCACACAGACATGATCACTGGAAATCAAATGTATTAACCCATGGAGGACTGGATTAGGAGTCACACTCAAAACTGTAGTGAACTGCAGGAACTACTGACACACTCCAGACACATGAGGTCCAGCATTGTCTTGCATTAGGAGGAACAAGAATATTATTTCATTTAAATCTGCTCTTTTTATTTATTAATTTATTTATTTATTGAAAGTACATTAAACTCAATTAAACCTGTATTCCCCCATTCATATGACTGTACTAAATTATTGAACAGATTATTAATAACTAATCAGAGAGCATTTTACTGAGCTCAGTGTAAAGTTTAGTGTTTAGGTCTACAGTAAATGTAATATTAGAGGCATGTCTGCGGCGAGACGGCAAAACTGTGTCTAAAATTACACTATTTCTCTGATCAGAAAACAAACACAATTATCCAAGAGCAACACTGTGTTAGATTTGAGCAAATACACATTAACAAATGTCCCATTCAGCTGGAGGAGCACAGGGATTTACAGGGATTTGAGTTATTTTCCAGGATAAACTGTAAAGCAAATGAAGTAGATTATTAAATAAGTACAAATGTTGTTTGTGTGAGTAAAAAGTCAAGAAAAGTTTGTTAAATACGTTTAGAAATGCTGAAATAAATGAGCAAATAAGGAAACAGAACACTGCCGCCGCGTCCCCATGCAGTAATATGGTGTATCAGCGATCTCACAGGGGGACGATATGGTCAGCTAAAGATTTTCTGTTAAAGCAGGGCAGTGATTCACTAAACTGATCTGAGTCTTCAGTGCAGACTGATGTGTGTCTTCTGTGATCAGTCAATGAATACTCACAGAGCTCTTCTGCAGTTTCTCACCGCTGCTATCAGTCTCCGTCTTCCCTCAGCTGATGTGTTGAATTTCTGCAGCTCAAACTCATCCAGCGGCTCCTCTGACATCTCAATCATGTAGGAGATTGTGGAGCAGTGAGCAGGAGAGAGATACTTCTTTGAGTGTTTGTCTGATTTCACAAACTCCTGAATCTCTCTGGCCAGAGTCTGATCTTTCACCTCCAGCAGACAGAGGAACAGATTGATGGATCTTTCAGCTGAGAGATGGTCATCTCTCTTGATCTGGTCTTTAATATCCTGTGTGATTTCTCTGATGTTCTCTGAGCTCTCCTCCGTGTGTGTCAGCAGATCCTGGAAGAGTCTCTGATTGGACTCCAGTGAGACGCCCAGCAGGAACCGCAGGAACAGATCCAGATGACCATTACTACTCCTGACAGCTTTAACTACTGCTGAACTGAGCAGATCATACAGAGACTTCTCAGAGCTGGACTGTAGATATTGATTATATAAATATTCTAAAATCACCCTCAGCGGTTTTCTCTTCTTTGTTAAATGGCAGTAAAACACAAAGAAAGCAGCCAGAAACTCCTGAAAGCTGAGATGGATGAAGCTGTAGACTTTCCTCTGATGAATCACAGATTCCTCCTTGAAGATCTCAGTGCAGATCCCAGAATACACCGAGGCGTCAGTGACATCTATGCCGCTCTCAATCAGGTCCTCCTCATAGAACATCACATTGCCCTTCATCAGCTGTCTGAAAGCCACTTCAGCAAGTTTGAGGATCACTCCTCTGTTGGACTGCAGGAGTTTCTCTGGATCTCTCTCTTCATACTTCTGCTTCCTCGTGTTGATCTGAATCAGCAGGAAGTGGATGTACATCTCAGTCAGAGTTTGAGGGATTTCTGCACTCACATCTTCTTCCAGGAGCTTCTGAAGCACAGTGGAGGAGATCCAGCAGAAGACGGGTATGTGGCACATGATCTGGAGGCTTCTTGCTCTTCTGATGTGGGAGATGATTCTGCTGGCTTGATGATCGTCGCTGATTCTCTTCCTGAAATATTCCTCCTTCTGAGGCTCAGTGTATCCCTGAATTTCTGTCAGACGGTTGATGTATCTGGAGGGGATCTGATGGGCTGCTGCTGGTCTGGAGGTGATCCAGATGAGAGCAGAGGGAAGCAGATCTCCTTTCAGGAGGCTCCGCATCAACACAGCCACTGATGAAGCTTCAGTCACAGCACAAACTTTCTCCTCATCTGAAAAGTTGAGTGTGATTCTGCTTTCATCCAGACCATCAAAGATGAACACAACTCTACACTGCTCATAAATCTTGGGCTCCAGATCTTCAAGTTCCGGATGAAAGTCTAGCAGAAGTCTGTGAAGGCTGTACTGATGATCTCTGATCAAGTTCAGCTCTCGAAATGGAAGCACAATCATGAAATCTACATCCTGATGGTCTTTTCCCTCTGCCCAGTCCAGAATGAACTTCTGCACAGAGACGGTTTTCCCGATTCCAGCGATGCCTTTAGTGAGAACAGTCTTGATCTGGGCTTTCTCCTTCTTGATCTTCTTCTCATGTCCTGCTCCAGCTGAGGCTTTAAAGATGTCATTGCAGTAGACTGGAGTGTGTTGTGAGGGTTTTGTTCTGGCTCTTTTCTCCATCTGTAAAACCTCATGTTCTTCATTCACTCCTTCACTCTCTCCTTCTATGATGTAGAGCTGTGTGTAGATCCTGTTCAGGAGGGTTTGAGTCTCTCCATGGTTGATTCCCTCAAATAATCTCTCATACTTGTTCTTCATGCTGGTTTTGTGTTGCTCTTTGACTCTCTGAAGTTCATCATGTTCTGGTTGGAGTGAATCCTGCTGCAGGTCTCCAGTCTGATCATCTCCATCCACACTGCAGGGACAACAGCAACACAAAGAACCAATGAGTAAACCCCATGGTCATGTCTCATGCCTCAAAAAGGATGTAAAAAGGGGGGACATCCAAGAAAGCCAACATTACAGAGCACAATTTATTAAAGAGACTCTTTTAAACATATTAAGTATAATAAAAATGTCCTGATTAATACACAAATACAGTTCATGTGTGATCAATGTTGTACAACACTAAATACCTTTGGGCAGATGATGGTGATTTCTCACCAAGTGCTGGTGGATTACCCATTGACCAATCACTCTTCAGAGACACAGAACTGGACACACATGATCCTGATCTCACACTAAACACACCAGAGGAAAAGGAGCATCACAACCTCAAGGTGTTTTTCAAGGCATAAGATAAATCTTTAATGTGTAAAATTTCAGATCAATATAGCCATCAGATCATTTATTATGCTCCTTTAAATATGTGAATCCCAGCCCAACACTCCCGCTTGTGTCTCCTGTGTTCAAAGTTTTTTGTTGAAGTTAATATTCATATTAAATATATTTACGAGGAATTTACTCACAGCTCTGTGCATTCTCTCGTCATGTTTTTTTTCCTTTTTTTCTACATTTTTTGCTAATTCTACAGCAGAATTTATGTAGAATGATTTTCATAAGTATCATAATATCGTAACTAAATCATAATCGTATCATAACTAAAACTTAATATGTGAAATCAAATAAAAGGTTTTTAAGTCTTATTTAATGTTTACAGTGCAAATCCATTTAGATCCACATATTTGGTAAACAAAGCAAATCTGTCATATAATATTGACTAAAAGACAATATGACTTTACAAACTGTACTGTAAATAAATCAAATAAACATTTTTATTAGACAATAATAATAGTGAAATTAATTTATAAACTGAATAAATATAAATGTACATACATTTACACAAGTAAATAAATAGATGTAACGAGAAGACTGACACGGAGGGATCCATTATGCAGTATTTATTAGTCACACTTTCACTCAAACAATCAACACGCACAAAGGTGCAAACACACAACAACAATAGTAATTAAAGCTGCAAGCAGCGATGATAGGGACCTCGCACCCGGGCTCACCGCCGCCCGGTGACCTTACGATGACAGAGAACAGGGAACAATAATAATTTAAGCCAATATATAAAAAAAATCTAAGAAAATCACAGATTTATGCCAAACTTCCTCCTGTCAGCAGGTGGCGCTATAACTCTGACTTAAGATTGGCATGTAGATGTCTTCCGGAGAGGAATCTTATCAACCATGTGAAATTTCAGGCACATGGGACATTGTGTGGCTGAGTTATAAGCCAAACTACCTTCTGCCAGCAGGTGGCGTTATGACTGACTCAATATTGTTATGTGGATGTGTTCAGGAGCGGACTTTTATCAACCATGTGAAGTTTCAGGCAGATCAGAGATTGTGTGGAGATTGTGTTTTAAGACAAACTACATTCTGCCAGCAGGTGGCGCTATGAAAGACTCAATAATATTATGTAGATGTGTTTAGCAGAGGACTTTCATCAACCATGTGAAGTTTCAGGCAGATCGTACATTGTGTGGCCGAGTTACAAGCCAAACTACTTTCTGCCAGCAGGTGGCGCTATGACTGACTCAATATTGTTATGTAGACGTGTTCAGGAGAGGACTTTTATCAATCATGTGAAGTTTCAGGCAGATCAGACATTGTGTGGTTGAGTTATAAGAAATTCCTGTTCCATGGCAAAGCGTTGAGGTTTGTCATGCCACCACAGACACGCCCCTCTGCAAAAACTCTAGATCTTTACAATATATCATCGCTAGAGCTTTCAGATGACACCACTCTATTTTGGTGCTGATACGGGAAAGTTTGTGGGAGGAGTTTGTTACAGTGTCAAACATGTCATTTCCTGTGGCCAGCAGGTGGCGCTATAACTGTAACTGGATATCGGCACGTAAACCTGATCAGGTCAGGACTGTTATTAAATGTGTGAATTTTGAGGCAGATCGAATAATGCATCCCTGAGTTATAAAGACTTCCTGTTTTGTGGCGAATCATCAAAGTTTGCAAGGCCGCCACGGACACGCCCATCGATGAAAACTCGAAAGCTTCGCAATTTAACATCCCCAAGGCTTTAAGATGACAAAACCCAATTTTGGTGTTGATTGGATAAAATCCCTAGGAGGAGTTCGTTAAAATACAACGCCTGGAAATGGCAAAAATGCCACTTTTTCGCCGCAGGAAGTTAATTATATCTGACTTCCTGTTGGGTTTGAGATATGGCTCCAAGAGACTTTTTCGTATGTTTTGGCGTGTTTGAGGTGTGTGCCAATTTTCGTGCATGTGCGTGATTCATAGCTCGGGGGCTCGTCCGTTTAATTTTTCTAGGTGGCGCTGTCGAGTCATTTTGCCACGCCTACTTCAATATTGTTATGTGGATGTGTTCAAGAGATGACGTTTATCAACCATGTGAAGTTTCAGGCAGATTGGACATTGTGTAATTGAGTTATAAGGACTTCCTGTTCCATGGCGAAGCGTTGAGGTTTGTCATACCGCCACGGACACGCCCCCCTGCGAAAACTCTAGATCTTCACAATATATCATCGCTAGAGCTTTCAGATAACACCACCCAATTTTGGTGCTGATACGATAAAATTTGTGGGAGGAGTTTATTACTCCGTAAATCATGTCATTTCCTGTGGCCAGCAGGTGGCGCTGTAACTGTATCTGGATATTGGCATGTAAACGTGTTCAGGTCAGGACGCTTATCGAGCGTGTGAATTTTGAGGCAGATCTGATAATGCATGCCTGAGTTATAACGACTTCCTGTTTTGTGGCGAATCGTCAAAGTTTGCGAAGCCGCCACGGACACACCCATCGACGAAAACTCTAAAGCTTCGCAATTTAACATCGCCAAGGCCTTTAGATGACAAAACCCAATTTTGGTGTCGATCGGATAAAATCCCTAGGAGGAGTTCGTTAAAATACAACGCCTGGAAATGGCAAAAACGCCACTTTTTCGCCGCAGGAAGTTAAAAATATCCGACTTCCTGTTGGGTTTGAGATATGGCTCCAAGAGACTTTTTCGTATGTTTTGGCATGTTTGAGTTGTGTGCCAATTTTCGTGCATGTGCATGATTCGTGGATCGGGGGCTCGTCCGTTTAATTTTTCTAGGTGGCGCTGTCGAGTCATTTTGCCACGCCCACTTCCGAAGCCCATAACAAACGTAAATTTTCGCCACTTCTGAGGCGTGTGCAAAGTTTCGTGAGTTTTCGGGCATGTTTAGCCCCTCAAAACCGCGATTCATTCCGCGGAAGAAGAAGAAGAAGAAGAAGAAGAAGAATAATAAACGGAGCAATTCCAATAGGGCCTACGCACCGTTTCGGTGCTCGGTCCCTAATAAAGGACTTAGGGCTGGCGGCTGACAGACACAGAGTGATTTACCAGGCATGGGTCAGAGGCAGGCGGCGTGATTCAGAGTCCGTGTATCAGGCTTGGGTCAAGGGCAGGCAGCGAGTATGAGAGTCCGTGTATCAGGCGTGGGTCGTGGGCAGGCAGAAGGCAAAGCAGAGTCAGAAACGGGCTGGAGTAATACACAGGAGATCAGGCAGGATATAAAGCTCAGTAATGCTGGCCGGGGCTAAACAAGACTTCGCACTGACTGAGTGTTTGAGTGCGGCTTATAAAGGGTACGTGGGTCATTAACTGGATGCAGTTCAGGTGTGCTAGATCAGTGTAAGTAGATGATGTAATGGTTAAAAGTCCGGAGATGGTGGCCTCTGCTAGCCAGCGAGGGGAGTGACTGGGACCGAGTCGGTGACAATAGACAAGAGTAGTGGACTAAAAACCTGCGTATTTCTGAACACACAGATTGCGTGTGGATCTAGCTATTACTAATAACAAAAACATAAGTTTATTATACCACGTTTTTATGCAAATATTAAAAAAATCACAAGGTGCAAGAGGTGAACAGTGATTTGTTGCTTTTTTCAGATCAGCACAACTGTAATATTCATGTTTTGTGTCATGTTGTTAAAATAGCACATCCGTTTGCACCACTTTGTGGACTCATGGGTGTTACGGTCTATAAAGATGGTGTGTTAAGGCTATTTTGAAGAACTGAAATAGACCGCACCATTGAGCACAGATCAAGCTGTCTGTAATCTAGAATGATCTAAACACATTTGCTGAAGCTGTAAACTGAAGCTTTGTCCATCATTGATCAGGCAATAGCAACACAAATAAGTGCATTGTTGTTGGTCTTTGTTCTTCTTAGAAAGTGTTGAAATAATGGTGTAAAAACAGAGTCAATACCTGTGTTTCTCTGAGAGAGAGTCCTTTACTCGCTCCTCTGCCATACTGCAGCTAAAACACCAATGCAGACATTAGCAGAGCTTTCAGGAAACAATCATACATATATATATAAATATATAGTGCTTAACATGAATGCAGTTGGTTTAGCCCCTGATCTGACATCCCAGCTATTTCACATTATAAATGCATGTTATATAAAGTTTATTAAGAGAAGTTTAGGTTCAGCCAATTGTTGTTTTAGTGAGTATTGAAATGTCTCTCTACTAAAGAGGCTATTTGGTTAATGAGTTACTCTGACAGTAAAGGGTTAAATGCAGTGTTGTTTAAGGATCGTCAGCTTGTTGTTTTTCAGCAGCTTTTCTTCCTGTTCAACTGGAAGGTCTGCTTTAACTTCACTTTTAATTTGGTGACTCTGAATGTTTAGTTGTATTTAATGCTGAATTATTGGTAACTATTAAGTCAGTCTGATATAGAAGAGAACAAACAATTTAAAGGGATTAAAAATAAAGCTTTTAGACACAGTGTTTAAATGACCGTGTTTGACTCAGTGTTTAATCTGTGTTTGAGGATTTGATCTTCAGGATCAGACATTTAAATCACACTCACACATATAAACCCTTCATCATCTCCACAAATCAGCGTAATGTAGAAGTGTTAAACTCACATGCAGAAGTACAGACGCTCTTGTGCAGCAGGAACACAATCTGAGCTCTTTCACTCTTTCACTTCACTAAAACACACCTGTGTGATCTACAGGTATATCCTGAAATATTATTGGCTCCACAGAGAGACACTTACATGAATATTCATGAGACTCTCCTGACTGTGGGTGTGTCCTGAAGAAAACACACAAACCACTGGAGCTGAAGATATCTGTGCAGATTCTCTGAGCACGAGTGTGTTGAAGGAGGATTTAGAGAAGGAATTAGAGTTGAAATCTGAGAGGTCTCTAAAGAATATTTAGAGTAATGTTGAACCCATAAAATAAGTTTAGAGATTTATATATATATAAATGAGTACACCTCATACAGAACTCTCTGTTATATTATTATTTTTAATAGGATACTGTCCAATAACATTCAATAAGTGTGTTTATACAATATGTTGAAAAGGTTTAGGGATTTATTGGAAGTTTAGGACTGATTGACAGCTATACCTCATACCAGCATAAGCCCACTTTACAGTCAGCAGCCATTTTGCAGGGTGCAGAGCCGTCTTCAAACTCTCCAGTGGTTAACCCCTCAGAAACTCCAAACTCCAGGCAAGAATGCATTCTGTCATTACCGTAACACTAAACACCACTATCTTAATCAGTGCCCAACACCAGAGAAATCAAAACTAACTGGATTAAGATGAATAAGAGATGCTGGAGGTGCGAACGAAAAGATCAAACTGCTCAATGCAGGTTAAAGGGCATCTGTAAAATTTGTAAAGGCAAACACCCAACTGTCCTACATGACCTCAACACAAAGTCAGCTGAGATGAAGCAAGTTGAAATGCCTCTAGAAAGTCGAGCCTAGTGCTGGAGCCTAGTGCTGGAGATGACAGAGTAACGCGAGATTCTACGAGACCTGGTGCTTGACCCAAAATGGCGGCGTCCGTCTGCTAGACAAACAAACAAACAACTTTGGTGTTATTTCCATTTTTTCTCCACTTTTTCTCCTCCCTTTCATCATCGAGTCTCGCTTATCAAAAATTGGTCTATATCATTACATCTGGACTATTTTCTTTTTTCATTTTTTCGTCCTGGATCAACTAGAAGACTATATCGACGCACTCTAAAACACACACTGCTGCAATATGAACACGCCAGATTACAACAGAAAAGGTAACCTCACTCCAATCTCCAAAAGACCCCGTTCTAATTCACCGCTAACTATGAACTCAACGCCATCCTCACCCTCCTGTTGCACCGAGGTAAGCGATATTCTTCGTTCAATTGAAAATAAACTTTCCGGACTTGATACAAGAATCGCATTAATAGAAGTCATCCACAAAGAATTCCAAGAACTCCGTCACAGCTTAGAATTTAGTCAAGAACAGATAGACACACTCACTAAGGAAAACAACTTTTTAAAGGACTCAGTTCACGCACTTTCCACTCAGCTCACTTCCGTTGTTAAAGAAAACAAATCGATGAAAGAAAACATTTTGGACTTACAAACACGCAGTATGAGAGACAATCTAGTCTTAACAGGTATCCCGGATCAAACTCCAGACAACCCCGAAAAATTAATCAAGGACTTTATGACAAAACAACTCAAACTACCAGCTGAAACTGTACAAACCATCACCTTTAACCGTGTCCACCTCATCCGTTCGCAACAAAACAGCAACCGTCCCTGTCCAATCATCGCAAAATTCGAACACTACAAACACAAAGAACTGGTTCAAAAACAAGGCAGATAACTTAACGGTACAACTTACGGACTCAACGAACAATATCCAAAGGACATTCTCGACCGTCGAAAAGAACTCTTTCCAATCAGAAAACAAAAAATAAATGAAGGAAAACGGGCAATCATTACAGTGGACAAATTATTCATAGACGGACAACTATTTCGTGATAAGGACATTACCCCATGGCTCTTCTAAACTCATCTCTCACGTAATAATACTCATATACATCTTCCTTAAGTTATGGTTTTGTTATTGCACCTAGGTCTCATCCCTCTCCACTTTAAAACTTTATGTTGGTATTTACAGTCATTTCTGTTTGGTCAATGTTTTGTTGTGTAAATTTTGTCAACTTCATGTCTCAACTGTATGCATATCAGTCTAACTTTGCATTGTCATACAAACACACACACAGGTACAATATCCCATCTTTTCAAATACATAAGTTACTAATGCAGCACTACCAGATGTTACATGATACATTACTGTTATTCACTTATTTATTTAATTTTTTATTATTTTATTAAATGTCACCAATCACATTTCTATCCTGGAACGTCCGTGGACTTGGCTCCCAGGCTAAGAGGATCAAAGTTTTTAATCATTTAAATAAATTACAAGCAGATATATGCCTTCTACAAGAAACTCACTTGTCAGAATCTGATCAAAACAAAATTAAATCATCACAGTATCATTCATATTCTGCCCACTACAACACAAAACAGAGAGGAGTCTGTATCTTAATAAATAAAAAAAATATCATTTGTTCATAACACCACAATTACAGACCCAGGGGGACGTTTTGTCATTACTAACATTACAATTAACAATAACTCACTCACAATAGGAAACTTATATGGCCCAAATACAGATGACCCATCTTTCTTTCAGAATTTCTTTTCTGCCATTTCAAATCTTTCTAATTGCCCCGTCATAATAGCAGGTGATTTCAACACAGTTTTAGACCCAACTACAGACAGATCTAATAATATCAGCAATAAACGCATCTGGAAATCAACAGACACCATAAAACAGTTCATGAGCGACATGGGTCTTGGCGATAGTTGGCGCCTCCAGCATCCGGACAATAAAGCATTCTCATTTTATTCACCTGTTCATCATTCGTACTCCCGCATTGACTTTTTTCTCACCAGTAATTCTATTTTATCCAATATTTCTGAATCAAAGATCCACCCAATAATCATTAGTGATCACGCTCCTGTAACATTAAAACTGAATATAACCACCAGACATAAACCCATTTCTAGATGGCGATTCAACACCTCTCTTCTTCAAGACCAGGATTTCAACAGTTATTTTAAAAGAGAGTGGGCATGCTTTCTAGAGATAAATGACTCCCCTGAAACATCTCCATCTCTTCTGTGGGAAACAGGAAAGGCAGTATTAAGAGGAAAAATAATATCATACTCTGTTTACAAAAAAAAAAGAAAGAGAAAGAACATCAAGCTGAACTGGAACAGAAAATTAAAGATCTAGAAGACATTAACATAAATTAACATAAATAATAAGAAGAAACACAAGATTTGCTAAGAAAATATAAATCACAATTAAATAAATTAATTAATGCACATACCTAATTCCTTATTCACAGATTATGACAAGAACACTTCCATCATAGTAACAAATCTGGTAAATATCTGGCTAATCAAATCAAACACAATAAAGAAAAAACAACAATATCAGTCATTAAGGACTCAGCGGGGAAACCCACCAACTCACCAGAAGAAATAAATAATATCTTTCAAAAATTTTACAGAAAATTATATTCCCCTGAAAAAAAAACCATCACAGGATGAAATTCATTCATTTCTTAGCAATATCAACTTACCTCAGCTAAATGAACAGCAAATAAATTATCTTGAATCCCCATTATCACAACAAGAAATTTCTAATGCACTTAAACTCATGCCTAATAATAAATCACCAGGACCCAATGGTTTCCCTGCTGAGTTCTACAAACACTTTTGGTCAATTTTATCACCACTTTTCATCCGGTTGATTAACGAATCAAAACAAAATTCAAAGCTTCCAGATACCATGAACACAGCCACAATTGCACTCCTCCTCAAACCTAATAAAGACCCAACACTACCGTCAAGCTATCGTCCAATCTCACTAATTAACGTAGACACTAAAATAATTGCTAAAGCACTTTCACATAGAATAGAAAAAATCATGCCATCCATAATCCATCCAGATCAAACCGATTTTATTAAAGGTAGACAATCATCAAACAATACACGCAGACTCATAAACCTAATACACCACTCATCAATAAACAAAAACAAATCTATCATAGTCACCCTCGACGCAGAAAAAGTCTTCGATAAAGTAAACTGGAAATTCCTGTTTTCCACATTAGAGAGGTTTGGTTTTGGGGAGTCATTTATTAATTGGATCAAAATTCTCTACACATCACCCTCAGCTACTGTCATTACTAACGGACTAACATCACGCAGCTTCACTCTACACCTAGGGAACTAGACAAGGATGTCCACTCTCTCCCTCTTTATTTACCATATTCATTGAACCACTTGCTGCTGCTATCCGTCAAAACAATTATATTAAAGGAATTCAAACATTAAACATACACCATAAAATAAGTCTTTACGCGGATGACATATTATTATACTTACAAAATCCCCAAACATCATTACAGGAAACAATAAAACTTATTGATACCTTTTCAAATATTTCTGAATATTCAATCAATTGGAACAAATCTGCTATACTCCCATTAAATTCCACCAGTGTGGATGTGACATCCCAAACATCACAAATCCCTCTGTGCACTAACTATATCACATATTTGGGTATCAATGTTTCCGCCAGGCTGTCAGAGTTGTTTGCACTTAACTATACTCCGTTACTTTAAAAAATAGATGACGATCTGCAACGCTGGATGAACTTACCATTATCCATCATGGGCAGAATATCAGTAACCAAAATGTCCATACTCCCAAAAATAAACTATTTATTTTCAATGATTCCAACACAACCCACACATACCTGGTTCAAATCTCTAGACTCTATTATAACACAATTTTACTGGAAAAACAAGACCCCAAGAATTAAATTGACAACCCTACAGAAACCAAAAATACAAGGAGGATTAGAAGCACCACATTTTTACAACTATTTTTTGGCAAATCAGCTTCAAAACATACACAAATGGATTAAACCTAACTCATCAGAATACACATGGCAAGACATCGAACAATCAATATGCAAAGATATTAACATTTCAGAATTACCCTTTCACAGTCAATCAATCAAGAAACATCACTGTTTTAAAATGCCGACAATAGAAGCAACTCTGACAGCCTGGTGGAAATTCCATCAGGTCACAAATTCCCCACTCACACCATCTAAATATACCCCAATTTGGAACAACCTTGATTTCCTAGCCAACAAGAAGCCACTTAACTTTCGCACATGGGCAGCCAAAGGAATCACGCAACTTCATCATATCTTTATTAATAATAATCTGGCACCATTTCCCCATATAGTCCAGACATACAGCATTGGGAGTAATTGCTTTTTGGAATATTTACAAATCAAATCATCAATTAAATCAAAATTACCTAACCAATCAATCAATCTAGACCTTCCACCTCAAATCTCAGAGTTTATCAATATATCTCCCTCTAAAAAATTGCTCTCCCAAATATACAAAATGATATCAAAATCAGACAAGGCATTAGTTCTACCAACCACTAAATGGCAAACAGACTTATCTATTAATCCCAATGCTGCATTCTGGACTCAAATTTGCAAAAACACATTTTCCATGACTAAAAATGCTAACTTACAACTTATACAGTACAAAGTACTTCACAGATCACATTTAACTGGGCAGAAATTATTTAAAATGGGTTTCACGTCAGAAATATGTTCACATTGCACACAAAACACTCCAGACACATATCTTCATGCCTTATGGCATTGCACTTCAATTAAATCATTTTGGGAAAAGGTTACTGACTCACTCTCCAACTTAATGGGTTGTCACATCCCACTGTGTCCCTCCCTCTGCATATTAGGTGACATATCCACAATCAATGTAAATAATACAAATGGTCAGTTTCTGCTGGTGGCTCTAACTATCGCAAAGAAAACTATCCTCATGAACTGGAAATCAAGAAATACCATTCACATCTCATACTGGAAAAACCTATTAACAGAATACATCTCCATTGAAGATCCTCTTTGCCTGAAGCCATTCCCTAACAACACCTTCATCAGTACATAAACAAGAGGGGAGGGGAGAGATAGGGTCAGGTAGAGATAAGGAGGAAGAGAAAAAAAAAAAAATTTAAATTTAATTTAATTTAAAATAAATCAATTGGAGAAAAAAAAGTATAATGTAAACAATCAAAATAAAAGAATCATAATTCGGTCTTTATATACTTCTTTACTTTCCCTTTTGTTCTATTTGTTCCCCTTTTCTGTCTCTATCAATGTTATTTATTCATTTTATTATTATTATTATTTATAATATTTGTTTTCTATTTATTATTATTATTTTACATAAATTATCATTATTATTATTAATTTTTATATACCAGTACTTTTCCTGACCAGTCCAACAACAGATAAAAAAAAAAAAAAAAAAAGGGAAAGAAAGAGAAAAGGAGGAAAGGAAAAAATAAGAGAGAGAGAGAGAAAAAAAAACTACTTACATGTACTAAATTCACAGGGTAAAGTGTAACGTAGGCATGGCAGCCTGGGCACTGCACTGGACTGATCCATGCCACACGTTACACTTTTTTTAATGCATCACAAAGCAACTGACAAACACTTAATGCCCATCACACAACTACAACCTCCTCAATTTATTGTTACAGCTGTTGTTCTTTTTATTATTATCATTATTATTAGTATTATTATTATTACCAACATGAGTATATTATAGTTATCAAGTTAATAATCTATCATACATATCTTTAATATTATTCTTCCATGTGGGTTTGTACAATTCATAATTAGCATTGATATAGTGTTTTCTTTTTTATTTATTTAGTTTTTATTATTATTATAAGAATTTTTTTTTGCTTATTCTCATTGCTCTGTTTGCTGAACTTTATTTATTTTATTTTTCACTCTTTTTGTTTCTTTTCTTTTTCTTCGACTCCTCCCCTTCATTTTCTGTTTTTTTTTTTTTTTCTATTTTATTTTTATTTTTTATTTTATTTATTATTATTATTTTATTAATTTTGGTTTATTATTATTAGTTTATTTTCTCTTTTCCTCTCTTTCCCCTTCTACTTACTACTATTATTATTATTTATTATTATTATTATTATTATTATTATTATTGTTATTATTATTATTATTATTTTTATTATTATTACTTGTCTTCTCCCTGATTTCCCATCCCCCCCTTTCCTCGACATCTTTGTCATAAATGGTATTACTTTTATTTTTTGTTATCATTATTATTATTACTGTTCTGACTTGTCCTGTTATCTTTTCATTATCATTATTACAAGTATTTATACCATTATCATTAGTAAGGTTGCAGTTGTTGTAGTTGTAACAGTAGTAGTTGTAGTAGTAGTAGTAGTAGTTGAAGTAGTAGTCATTGTAATAGTATCGATTGTTATTAAGTAATTGTTACGGAGATTATAGAAGTTGTAGTTCATGTAGTAATAGATGTCATTGGTATAGTAGTAGCAGAAGTAGTAATGGTGTGGTGGTTACAGTAGTAGTAGTAGTAGTCGTTGTTGGTGTAGTAATATCAGTAGTAGATGTTGTTGATGTAGATGTAGTAGAAGTGATTGTAGTAGTAGTAGTAGTAGTAGTAGTCGCAGTAGACATTGTTGTATTAATTGTAGCAAACGCTATAGTAGTATCAGTAGTAGTAGTAGTCGTTGTAGTAGTATCAGTAATAGTAGACATTGTAGTAGTAGTAGTCGTGGTTGTGGCTGTAGTAGAAGCATTAGTAGTTGTAATATAAGTAACTTTCTGTAGTAGTAGTTGGTGTAGCACTTGTGATTTATTATTATTGTTGTCAGTTATTACTGTTGTCCTTTCTCTCTTTTTACTCTCATATTTACTATCATACATTAATAAGCATTGTTGTTACTCTCTACCTCTGACTGGTTTCTTTCTATATGTTTTATTTATATCTGTGACGCTTGCTTCATTTATTGACTGTTATTGTTCCTAATGTATGTACTCTGACCTGTCCACCAAGTTACCTTTACATGCATACACACACTCACATGCACACACTCACGCACATACCAGTACCTGACTATATTGTTGATGTTTTTGTTGTTTTTGTTTTGTTGCTTTGTATTTGTTATCTGTTGATGTTTTCTTGTATTTGTATGATTTTTGCATATACTAATAAAAAAAAAAAAAAAAAAAAGAAAACGGGTCCTCTCACACCTTATGCGAGAATCAAGCCCGTAGACCAACAAGCAACTGCAAAACAGCCACTTTACATGGCAACACTATCTGCTGACAAACTGGCATTCACAGAAAAAAGACCTCTGTGTAAGCCACAACGACCTTACAAAACAGCAGACAACTGTAAGGGCTCAACCGAAATTTGAATCTGGGATTTCTCATTGCATGAACGAAAATCATACGCCTAGACCAGCAAGCCACTATGCAAAGGAATGTTTTATGTGGCGACACTATCTGCTGACAAACTGGAATTCTTCGAAAGACATTTTAATGAAAGACATAGTGCCCTGTAAAACACATGACACCTGCAAGGGCTCGTCTGGGATTTGAACCCAGGACCTCTCACACCCGAAGCAAGAATGACACCCCTAGACCAACGAGCCACTAAATTGAGAGCATTTCACATGGCCTCAGAAGTATCAGATAGTCAGAAAACTTTCTCCAACGAATCAAGGGCACCCTAAGCAAGAATCATACCCCTTGACCAACGAGCCACTGCAAAACAGTAACTTTATATGGCAACACTATCTGCTGACGAACTGGCATTCTCAGAAAAAAGGCCTCTGTGTAAGCCACAACGCCCTTACAAAACAGCAGACAACTGTAAGGGCTCAACCGAAATGTGAATCTGGGATTTCTCACGGCATGAACGAAAAGCATACTCCTAGACAACAAAGCCACTAAGCAAAGAAATGTTTTATGTGCCGACACTATCTGCTGACAACCTGGAATTCTTCGAAAAACGTTTTTTATGAAAGCCATAAAGCCCTGTAAAACAACAGAATTAATGCAAGGGCTCGTCCGGGATTTGAACCCGGGACCTCTCGCACCCTAAGCGAGAATCATACCCCTAGACCAACGAGCCACAAAAACTTGAACATTTCACAAGACATCAGAAGCAACAGATGGTCAGAAATCCTTATCTTACAAACATTGAAGCAGGGCTTTTGCTTCATTTGGACCCGGGACTTCTGCAATGGTTCGTCCAGGCTTTGAAAATGGGACCTCTCGCACCTTATGCGAGAATCAAGCCCATAGACCAACGAGCAACTGCAAAACAGCCGCTTTACATGGCAACACTATCTGCTGACAAACCGGCATTCTCAGAAAAAAGACCTCTGTGTAAGCCACAACGACCTTACAAAACAGCAGACAACTGTAAGGGCTCAACCGAAATTTGAATCTGGGATTTCTCATTGCATGAACGAAAATCATACGCCTAGACCAGCAAGCCACTATGCAAAGGAATGTTTTATGTGGCGACACTATCTGCTGACAAACTGGAATTCTTCGAAAGACATTTTAATGAAAGACATAGTGCCCTGTAAAACACATGACACCTGCAAGGGCTCGTCTGGGATTTGTACCCAGGACCTCTCACACCCGAAGCAAGAATGATACCCCTAGACCAACGAGCCACTAAATTGAGAGCATTTCACATGGCCTCAGAAGTATCAGATAGTCAGAAATCCTTATCTTACAAACATTGAAGCAGGGCTTTTGCTTCATTTGGACCCGGGACTTCTGCAATGGTTCTTCCAGGCTTTGAAAACGGGTCCTCTCACACCTTATGCGAGAATCAAGCCCGTAGACCAACAAGCAACTGCAAAACAGCCACTTTACATGGCAACACTATCTGCTGACAAACTGGCATTCTCAGAAAAAAGACCTCTGTGTAAGCCACAACGACCTTACAAAACAGCAGACAACTGTAAGGGCTCAACCGAAATTTGAATCTGGGATTTCTCATTGCATGAACGAAAATCATACGCCTAGACCAGCAAGCCACTATGCAAAGGAATGTTTTATGTGGCGACACTATCTGCTGACAAACTGGAATTCTTCGAAAGACATTTTAATGAAAGACATAGTGCCCTGTAAAACACATGACACCTGCAAGGGCTCGTCTGGGATTTGAACCCAGGACCTCTCACACCCGAAGCAAGAATGACACCCCTAGACCAACGAGCCACTAAATTGAGAGCATTTCACATGGCCTCAGAAGTATCAGATAGTCAGAAAACTTTCTCCAACGAATCAAGGGCACCCTAAGCAAGAATCATACCCCTTGACCAACGAGCCACTGCAAAACAGTAACTTTATATGGCAACACTATCTGCTGACGAACTGGCATTCTCAGAAAAAAGGCCTCTGTGTAAGCCACAACTCCCTTACAAAACAGCAGACAACAGTAAGGGCTCAACCGAAATGTGAATCTGGGATTTCTCACGGCATGAACGAAAAGCATACTCCTAGACAACAAAGCCACTAAGCAAAGAAATGTTTTATGTGCCGACACTATCTGCTGACAACCTGGAATTCTTCGAAAAACGTTTTTTATGAAAGCCATAAAGCCCTGTAAAACAACAGAATTAATGCAAGGGCTCGTCCGGGATTTGAACCCGGGACCTCTCGCACCCTAAGCGAGAATCATACCCCTAGACCAACGAGCCACAAAAACTTGAACATTTCACAAGACATCAGAAGCAACAGATGGTCAGAAATCCTTATCTTACAAACATTGAAGCAGGGCTTTTGCTTCATTTGGACCCGGGACTTCTGCAATGGTTCGTCCAGGCTTTGAAAACGGGACCTCTCGCACCTTATGCGAGAATCAAGCCCATAGACCAACGAGCAACTGCAAAACAGCCACTTTACATGGCAACACTATCTGCTGACGAACTGGCATTCTCAGAAAAAAGGCCTCTGTGTAAGCCACAACGCCCTTACAAAACAGCAGACAACAGTAAGGGCTCAACCGAAATGTGAATCTGGGATTTCTCACGGCATGAACGAAAAGCATACTCCTAGACAACAAAGCCACTAAGCAAAGAAATGTTTTATGTGCCGACACTATCTGCTGACAACCTTGAATTCTTCGAAAAACGTTTTTTATGAAAGCCATAAAGCCCTGTAAAACAACAGAATTAATGCAAGGGCTCGTCCGGGATTTGAACCCGGGACCTCTCGCACCCTAAGCGAGAATCATACCCCTAGACCAACGAGCCACAAAAACTTGAACATTTCACAAGACATCAGAAGCAACAGATGGTCAGAAATCCTTATCTTACAAACATTGAAGCAGGGCTTTTGCTTCATTTGGACCCGGGACTTCTGCAATGGTTCGTCCAGGCTTTGAAAACGGGACCTCTCGCACCTTATGCGAGAATCAAGCCCATAGACCAACGAGCAACTGCAAAACAGCCACTTTACATGGCAACACTATCTGCTGACAAACCGGCATTCTCAGAAAAAAGACCTCTGTGTAAGCCACAACGACCTTACAAAACAGCAGACAACTGTAAGGGCTCAACCGAAATTTGAATCTGGGATTTCTCATTGCATGAACGAAAATCATACGCCTAGACCAGCAAGCCACTATGCAAAGGAATGTTTTATGTGGCGACACTATCTGCTGACAAACTGGAATTCTTCGAAAGACATTTTAATGAAAGACATAGTGCCCTGTAAAACACATGACACCTGCAAGGGCTCGTCTGGGATTTGTACCCAGGACCTCTCACACCCGAAGCAAGAATGATACCCCTAGACCAACGAGCCACTAAATTGAGAGCATTTCACATGGCCTCAGAAGTATCAGATAGTCAGAAAACTTTCTCCAACGAATCAAGGGCACCCTAAGCAAGAATCATACCCCTTGACCAACGAGCCACTGCAAAACAGTAACTTTATATGGCAACACTATCTGCTGACGAACTGGCATTCTCAGAAAAAAGGCCTCTGTGTAAGCCACAACGCCCTTACAAAACAGCAGACAACTGTAAGGGCTCAACCGAAATGTGAATCTGGGATTTCTCACGGCATGAACGAAAAGCATACTCCTAGACAACAAAGCCACTAAGCAAAGAAATGTTTTATGTGCCGACACTATCTGCTGACAACCTGGAATTCTTCGAAAAACGTTTTTTATGAAAGCCATAAAGCCCTGTAAAACAACAGAATTAATGCAAGGGCTCGTCCGGGATTTGATCCCGGGACCTCTCGCACCCTAAGCGAGAATCATACCCCTAGACCAACGAGCCACTTAAACTTGAACATTTCACAAGACATCAGAAGCAACAGATGGTCAGAAATCCTTATCTTACAAACATTGAAGCAGGGCTTTTGCTTCATTTGGACCCGGGACTTCTGCAATGGTTCGTCCAGGCTTTGAAAACGGGACCTCTCGCACCTTATGCGAGAATCAAGCCCATAGACCAACGAGCAACTGCAAAACAGCCACTTTACATGGCAACACTATCTGCTGACAAACCGGCATTCTCAGAAAAAAGACCTCTGTGTAAGCCACAACGCCCTTACAAAACAAAAGACAACTGTAAGGTTTCAACTGAAATTTGAACCTAGGATTTCTCATGGCATGAAGGAGAATCATACTCCTAGACCAACAAGCCACTATTCAAGAAATATTTTATGTGGCGACACTATCTGCTGACAAATTGGAATTCTTTGAAAGACGTTTTTACGAAAGACATAATGCCCTGTAAAACACAGTACACCTGTAAGGGCTCATCCGGGTATTGAACCCGGGTCCTCTCGCAACCTATGCGAGAATCATACCCATAGACCAATGAGCCACTTAATTGAGAGAATTTCACAAGGCGTCAGATAGTCAGAAATCTTTCTCTAACGAATCAAGGGCACCCTTAGTGAGAGTCATACCCCTAGACCACCGAGCCACTGCAAAACAGCAACTTTATATGGCAACACTATCTGCTGACAAACTGGCATTCTCAGAAAAAAGGCCTCTGTGTAAGCCACAACGACCTTACAAAACAGCAGACAACTGTAAGGGCTCAACCGAAATTTGAATCTGGGATTTCTCATTGCATGAACGAAAATCATACGCCTAGACCAGCAAGCCACTATGCAAATGAATGTTTTATGTGGCGACACTATCTGCTGACAAACTGGAATTCTTCGAAAGACATTTTAATGAAAGACATAGTGCCCTGTAAAACACATGACACCTGCAAGGGCTCGTCTGGGATTTGAACCCAGGACCTCTCACACCCGAAGCAAGAATGACACCCCTAGACCAACGAGCCACTAAATTGAGAGCATTTCACATGGCCTCAGAAGTATCAGATAGTCAGAAATCCTTATCTTACAAACATTGAAGCAGGGCTTTTGCTTCATTTGGACCCGGGACTTCTGCAATGGTTCGTCCAGGCTTTGAAAACGGGTCCTCTCACACCTTATGCGAGAATCAAGCCCGTAGACCAACAAGCAACTGCAAAACAGCCACTTTACATGGCAACACTATCTGCTGACAAACTGGCATTCTCAGAAAAAAGACCTCTGTGTAAGCCACAACGACCTTACAAAACAGCAGACAACTGTAAGGGCTCAACCGAAATTTGAATCTGGGATTTCTCATTGAATGAACGAAAATCATACGCCTAGACCAGCAAGCCACTATGCAAAGGAATGTTTTATGTGGCGACACTATCTGCTGACAAACTGGAATTCTTCGAAAGACATTTTAATGAAAGACATAGTGCCCTGTAAAACACATGACACCTGCAATGGCTCGTCTGGGATTTGAACCCAGGACCTCTCACACCCGAAGCAAGAATGACACCCCTAGACCAACGAGCCACTAAATTGAGAGCATTTCACATGGCCTCAGAAGTATCAGATAGTCAGAAAACTTTCTCCAACGAATCAAGGGCACCCTAAGCAAGAATCATACCCCTTGACCAACGAGCCACTGCAAAACAGTAACTTTATATGGCAACACTATCTGCTGACGAACTGGCATTCTCAGAAAAAAGGCCTCTGTGTAAGCCACAACGCCCTTACAAAACAGCAGACAACAGTAAGGGCTCAACCGAAATGTGAATCTGGGATTTCTCACGGCATGAACGAAAAGCATACTCCTAGACAACAAAGCCACTAAGCAAAGAAATGTTTTATGTGCCGACACTATCTGCTGACAACCTTGAATTCTTCAAAAAACGTTTTTTATGAAAGCCATAAAGCCCTGTAAAAGAACAGAATTAATGCAAGGGCTCGTCCGGGATTTGAACCCGGGACCTCTCGCACCCTAAGCGAGAATCATACCCCTAGACCAACGAGCCACAAAAACTTGAACATTTCACAAGACATCAGAAGCAACAGATGGTCAGAAATCCTTATCTTACAAACATTGAACAGGGCTTTTGCTTCATTTGGACCCGGGACTTCTGCAATGGTTCGTCCAGGCTTTGAAAACGGGACCTCTCGCACCTTATGCGAGAATCAAGCCCATAGACCAACGAGCAACTGCAAAACAGCCACTTTACATGGCAACACTATCTGCTGACAAACCGGCATTCTCAGAAAAAAGACCTCTGTGTAAGCCACAACGACCTTACAAAACAGCAGACAACTGTAAGGGCTCAACCGAAATTTGAATCTGGGATTTCTCATTGCATGAACGAAAATCATACGCCTAGACCAGCAAGCCACTATGCAAAGGAATGTTTTATGTGGCGACACTATCTGCTGACAAACTGGAATTCTTCGAAAGACATTTTAATGAAAGACATAGTGCCCTGTAAAACACATGACACCTGCAAGGGCTCGTCTGGGATTTGTACCCAGGACCTCTCACACCCGAAGCAAGAATGATACCCCTAGACCAACGAGCCACTAAATTGAGAGCATTTCACATGGCCTCAGAAGTATCAGATAGTCAGAAAACTTTCTCCAACGAATCAAGGGCACCCTAAGCAGGAATCATACCCCTTGACCAACGAGCCACTGCAAAACAGTAACTTTATATGGCAAAACTATCTGCTGACGAACTGGCATTCTCAGAAAAAAGGCCTCTGTGTAAGCCACAACGCCCTTACAAAACAGCAGACAACTGTAAGGGCTCAACCGAAATGTGAATCTGGGATTTCTCACGGCATGAACGAAAAGCATACTCCTAGACAACAAAGCCACTAAGCAAAGAAATGTTTTATGTGCCGACACTATCTGCTGACAACCTGGAATTCTTCGAAAAACGTTTTTTATGAAAGCCATAAAGCCCTGTAAAACAACAGAATCAATGCAAGGGCTCGTCCGGGATTTGAACCCAGGATCTCTCGCACCCTAAGCGAGAATCATACCCCTAGACCAACGAGCTACAAAAACTCGAACATTTCACAAGACATCAGAAGCAACAGATGGTCAGAAATCCTTATCTTACAAACATTGAAGCAGGGCTTTTGCTTCATTTGGACCCGGGACTTCTGCAATGGTTCGTCCAGGCTTTGAAAACGGGACCTCTCGCACCTTATGCGAGAATCAAGCCCATAGACCAACGAGCAACTGCAAAACAGCCACTTTACATGGCAACACTATCTGCTGACAAACCGGCATTCTCAGAAAAACGACCTCTGTGTAAGCCACAACGCCCTTACAAAACAAAAGACAACTGTAAGGGTTCAACTGAAATTTGAACCTAGGATTTCTCATGGCATGAAGGAGAATCATACTCCTAGACCAACAAGCCACTATTCAAGAAATATTTTATGTGGCGACACTATCTGCTGACAAATTGGAATTCTTTGAAAGACGTTTTTACGAAAGACATAATGCCCTGTAAAACACAGTACACCTGTAAGGGCTCATCTGGGTATTGAACCCGGGTCCTCTCGCAACCTATGCGAGAATCATACCCATAGACCAATGAGCCACTTAATTGAGAGAATTTCACAAGGCGTCAGATAGTCAGAAATCTTTCTCTAACGAATCAAGGGCACCCTTAGTGAGAGTCATACCCCTAGACCACCGAGCCACTGCAAAACAGCAACTTTATATGGCAACACTATCTGCTGACAAACTGGCATTCTCAGAAAAAAGGCCTCTGTGTAAGCCACAACGACCTTACAAAACAGCAGACAACTGTAAGGGCTCAACCGAAATTTGAATCTGGGATTTCTCATTGCATGAACGAAAATCATACGCCTAGACCAGCAAGCCACTATGCAAAGGAATGTTTTATGTGGCGACACTATCTGCTGACAAACTGGAACTCTTCGAAAGACATTTTAATGAAAGACATAGTGCCCTGTAAAACACATGACACCTGCAAGGGCTCGTCCGGGATTTGAACCCGGGACATCTCACACCCGAAGTGAGAATCATACCCCTAGACCAACGAGCCACTGCAAAACAGTAACTTTATATGGCAACACTATCTGCTGACGAACTGGCATTCTCAGAAAAAAGGCCTCTGTGTAAGCCACAACGCCCTTACAAAACAGCAGACAACTGTAAGGGCTCAACCGAAATGTGAATCTGGGATTTCTCACGGCATGAACGAAAAGCATACTCCTAGACAACAAAGCCACTAAGCAAAGAAAATTTTATGTGCCGACACTATCTGCTGACAACCTGGAATTCTTCGAAAAACGTTTTTTATGAAAGCCATAAAGCCCTGTAAAACAACAGAATTAATGCAAGGGCTCGTCCGGGATTTGATCCCGGGACCTCTCGCACCCTAAGCGAGAATCATACCCCTAGACCAACGAGCCACAAAAGCTTGAATATTTCACAAGACATCAGAAGCATCAGATAGTCAGAAATCCTTATCTTACAAACATTGAAGCAGGGCTTTTGCTTCATTTGGACCCGGGACTTCTGCAATGGTTCGTCCAGGCTTTGAAAACGGGTCCTCTCACACCTTATGCGAGAATCAAGCCCGTAGACCAACAAGCAACTGCAAAACAGCCACTTTACATGGCAACACTATCTGCTGACGAACTGGCATTCTCAGAAAAAAGACCTCTGTGTAAGCCACAACGACCTTACAAAACAGCAGACAACTGTAAGGGCTCAACCGAAATTTGAATCTGGGATTTCTCATTGCATGAACGAATATCATACGCCTAGACCAGCAAGCCACTATGCAAAGGAATGTTTTATGTGGCGACACTATCTGCTGACAAACTGGAATTCTTCGAAAGACATTTTAATGAAAGACATAGTGCCCTGTAAAACACATGACACCTGCAAGGGCTCGTCTGGGATTTGAACCCAGGACCTCTCACACCCGAAGCAAGAATGACACCCCTAGACCAACGAGCCACTAAATTGAGAGCATTTCACATGGCCTCAGAAGTATCAGATAGTCAGAAAACTTTCTCCAACGAATCAAGGGCACCCTAAGCAAGAATCATACCCCTTGACCATTGAGCCACTGCAAAACAGTAACTTTATATGGCAACACTATCTGCTGACGAACTGGCATTCTCAGAAAAAAGGCCTCTGTGTAAGCCACAACGCCCTTACAAAACAGCAGACAACTGTAAGGGCTCAACCGAAATGTGAATCTGGGATTTCTCACGGCATGAACGAAAAGCATACTCCTAGACAACAAAGCCACTAAGCAAAGAAATGTTTTATGTGCCGACACTATCTGCTGACAACCTGGAATTCTTCGAAAAACGTTTTTTATGAAAGCCATAAAGCCCTGTAAAACAACAGAATTAATGCAAGGGCTCGTCCGGGATTTGAACCCGGGACCTCTCGCACCCTAAGCGAGAATCATACCCCTAGACCAACGAGCCACAAAAACTTGAACATTTCACAAGACATCAGAAGCAACAGATGGTCAGAAATCCTTATCTTACAAACATTGAAGCAGGGCTTTTGCTTCATTTGGACCCGGGACTTCTGCAATGGTTCGTCCAGGCTTTGAAAACGGGACCTCTCGCACCTTATGCGAGAATCAAGCCCATAGACCAACGAGCAACTGCAAAACAGCCGCTTTACATGGCAACACTATCTGCTGACAAACCGGCATTCTCAGAAAAAAGACCTCTGTGTAAGCCACAACGACCTTACAAAACAGCAGACAACTGTAAGGGCTCAACCGAAATTTGAATCTGGGATTTCTCATTGCATGAACGAAAATCATACGCCTAGACCAGCAAGCCACTATGCAAAGGAATGTTTTATGTGGCGACACTATCTGCTGACAAACTGGAATTCTTCGAAAGACATTTTAATGAAAGAAATAGTGCCCTGTAAAACACATGACACCTGCAAGGGCTCGTCTGGGATTTGAACCCAGGACCTCTCACACCCGAAGCAAGAATGATACCCCTAGACCAACGAGCCACTAAATTGAGAGCATTTCACATGGCCTCAGAAGTATCAGATAGTCAGAAAACTTTCTCCAACGAATCAAGGGCACCCTAAGCAAGAATCATACCCCTTGACCAACGAGCCACTGCAAAACAGTAACTTTATATGGCAACACTATCTGCTGACGAACTGGCATTCTCAGAAAAAAGGCCTCTGTGTAAGCCACAACGCCCTTACAAAACAGCAGACAACTGTAAGGGCTCAACCGAAATGTGAATCTGGGATTTCTCACGGCATGAACGAAAAGCATACTTCTAGACAACCAAACCACTATGGAAAGGAATGTTTTATGTGCCGACACTATCTGCTGACAAACTGGAATTCTTCGAAAAACGTTTTTTTATGAAAGCCATAATGCCCTGTAAAACAACAGAATAATTGCAAGGGTTCGTCCGAGATTTGAACCCGGGACCTCTCGCACCCTAAGCGAGAATTATACCCCTAGACCAACGAGCCACAAAAACTTGAATATTTCACAAGACATCAGAAGCAACAGATGGTCAGAAATCCTTATCTTACAAACATTGAAGCAGGGCTTTTGCTTCATTTGGACCCGGGACTTCTGCAATGGTTCGTCCAGGCTTTGAAAACGGGACCTCTTGCACCTTATGCGAGAATCAAGCCCGTAGACCAACGAGCAACTGCAAAACAGCCACTTTACATGGCAACACTATCTGCTGACAAACCGGCATTCTCAGAAAAAAGGCCTCTGTGTAAGCCACAACGCCCATACAAAACAAAAGACAACTGTAAGGGTTCAACTGAAATTTGAACCTAGGATTTCTCATGGCATGAAGGAGAATCATACTCCTAGACCAGCAAGCCACTATTCAAGAAATATTTTATGTGGCGACACTATCTGCTGACAAATTGGAATTCTTTGAAAGACGTTTTTACGAAAGACATAATGCCCTGTAAAACACAGTACACCTGCAAGGGCTCATCCGGGTATTAAACACAGGTCCTCTCGCAACCTATGCGAGAATCATACCCATAGACCAATGAGCCACTTAATTGAGAGAATTTCACAAGGCGTCAGATAGTCAGAAATCTTTCTCTAACGAATCAAGGGCACCCTTAGTGAGAGTCATACCCCTAGACCACCGAGCCACTGCAAAACAGCAACTTTATATGGCAACACTATCTGCTGACAAACTGGCATTCTCAGAAAAAAGGCCTCTGTGTAAGCCACAACGACCTTACAAAACAGCAGACAACTGTAAGGGCTCAACCGAAATTTGAATCTGGGATTTCTCATTGCATAAACGAAAATCATACGCCTAGACCAGCAAGCCACTATGCAAAGGAATGTTTTAAGTGACGACACTATCTGCTGACAAACTGGAATTCTTCAAAAGACATTTTAATGAAAGACATAGTGCCCTGTAAAACACATGACACCTGCAAGGGCTCGTCCGGGATTTGAACCCGGGACCTCTCACACCCGAAGCGAGAATCATACCCCTAGACCAACGAGCCACTGCAAGACAGTAACTTTATATGGCAACACTATCTGCTGACGAACTGGCATTCTCAGAAAAAAAGCCTCTGTGTAAGCCACAACGCCCTTACAAAACAGCAGACAACTGTAAGGGCTCAACCGAAATTTGAATCTGGGATTTCTCACGGCATGAACGAGAAGCATACTCCTAGACAACGAAGCCACTAAGCATAGAAATGTTTTATGTGCCGACACTATCTGCTGACAAACTGGAATTCTTCGAAAAACGTTTTTTATGAAAGCCATAAAGCCCTGTAAAACAACAGAACAATCGCAAGGGCTCATCCGGGATTTGAACCCGGGACCTCTCGCACCCTAAGCGAGAATCATACCCCTAGACCAACGAGCCACAAAAGCTTGAGGATTTCACAAGACATCAGAACAAACAGATGGTCAGAAATCCTTATCTTACAAACATTGAAGAAGGGCTTTTGCTTCATTTGGACCCGGGACTTCTGCAATGGTTCGTCCAGGCTTTGAAAATGGGACCTCTCGCACCTTATGCGAGAATCAAGCCCATAGACCAACGAGCACCTGCAAAACAGCCACTTTACATGGCAACACTATCTGCTGACAAACCGGCATTCTCAGAAAAAAGGCCTCTGTGTAAGCCACAACGCCCATACAAAACAAAAGACAACTGTAAGGGTTCAACTGAAATTTGAACCTAGGATTTCTCATGGCATGAAGGAGAATCATACTCCTAGACCAGCAAGCCACTATTCAAGAAATATTTTATGTGGCGACACTATCTGCTGACAAATTGGAATTCTTTGAAAGACGTTTTTACGAAAGACATAATGCCCTGTAAACCACAGTACACCTGCAAGGGCTCATCCGGGTATTGAACCCGTGTCCTCTCGCAACCTATGAGAGAATCATACCCATAGACCAATGAGCCACTTAATTGAGAGAATTTCACAAGGCGTCAGATAGTCAAAAATCTTTCTCTAACAAATCAAGGGCACCCTAAGCGAGAATCATACCCCTAGACCACCGAGCCACTGCAAAACAGCAACTTTATATGGCAACACTATCTGCTGACAAACTGGCATTCTCAGAAAAAAGGCCTCTGTGTAAGCCACAACGACCTTACAAAACAGCAGACAACTGTAAGGGCTCAACCGAAATTTGAATCTGGGATTTCTCATTGCATGAACGAAAATCATACGCCTAGACCAGCAAGCCACTATGCAAAGGAATGTTTTATGTGGCGACACTATCTGCTGACAAACTGGAATTCTTCGAACGACATTTTAATGAAAGACATAGTGCCCTGTAAAACACATGACACCTGCAAGGGCTCGTCCGGGATTTGAACCCGGGACCTCTCACACCCGAAGCGAGAATCATACCCCTAGACCAACGAGCCACTGCAAAACAGTAACTTTATATGGCAACACTATCTGCTGACGAACTGGCATTCTCAGAAAAAAGGCCTCTGTGTAAGCCACAATGCCCTTACAAAACAGCAGACAACTGTAAGGGCTCAACCGAAATTTGAATCTGGGATTTCTCACGGCATGAACGAAAAGCATACTGCTAGACAACCAAACCACTATGGAAAGGAATGTTTATGTGCCGACACTATCTGCTGACAAACTGGAATTCTTTGTAAATTGTTTTTTTATGAAAGCCATAATGCCCTGTAAAACAACAGAATAACTGCAAGGGCTCGTCCGGGATTTGAACCCGGGACCTCTCGCACCCTAAGCGAGAATCATACCCCTAGACCAACGAGCCACAAAAGCTTGAATATTTCACAAGACATCAGAAGCATCAGATAGTCAGAAATCCTTATCTTACAAACATTGAAGCAGGGCTTTTGCTTCATTTGGACCCGGGACTTCTGCAATGGTTCGTCCAGGCTTTGAAAACGGGTCCTCTCACACCTTATGCGAGAATCAAGCCCGTAGACCAACAAGCAACTGCAAAACAGCCACTTTACATGGCAACACTATCTGCTGACAAACTGGCATTCTCAGAAAAAGACCTCTGTGTAAGCCACAACGACCTTACAAAACAGCAGACAACTGTAAGGGCTCAACCGAAATTTGAATCTGGGATTTCTCATTGCATGAACGAAAATCATACGCCTAGACCAGCAAGCCACTATGCAAAGGAATGTTTTATGTGGCGACACTATCTGCTGACAAACTGGAATTCTTCGAAAGACATTTTAATGAAAGACATAGTGCCCTGTAAAACACATGACACTGTAGTGGTTTTCTTGGTTTTTCTCTTCCTAAATCAAACTCAGTCTGGAGGTTATGAATATCAGAAGAATATACTTTATTGTCGACAACAAAGGAGAACTTTCAGGAGACCCCCAGTAGCATCTCTGTCTGAAAAATTCTGCCTCACTCCTGTTCTTGGCTTATTTAAATACCCTTTTACATCCGTTGTTTTCCTTTGTTCTCCATATATTACACAAGATCCCTCCCCTAACCCCAAATTCCACCTCTGACATCTGTTTCCTGAGACACCTCAGGCTCTTTTACCACTCTCTTTTCATCCCTTCTTTTATGACCCCTAGTTGTTTCCTCAAGCCATTTCCCATGTCCAATTGTTTTAATGGTATGCAAGTCTACAAGCAGATTATACACATATAACCTGAATATATAGATTAACTTCACACTCCAAAGAGCACAAAATCCACCTCATATAATCCCTCCTCTTAAGACTTTAAGTCTTAATATTCTTGCTTTTGGCCCATAGTGCAACTTCATGATCTAGCCCTCAGCCATATTACCTAATGACAAATATATGTCACAGTATTATTACAAATGACCAAATCATGTAATTGCACTTTGGAATAGAATCACGCCAAACCTCTGTGTCCTGTTCTGACGAGGACACAGTAAAAGACTTGATTCTATTTTGTTGATATCATCATAAAAGTAGTATTTTAAGCATACAATTAGTTATCTATTTGCTTCTGGGGGTCATGATTATTTAACATACAGTAAAGAATAAAACTAAAACAAAAAATAAACATGCACAATCTCCCAATCTAAGGTCACAACACAATATTCTAATCTAACATCCACACACATAATCCGTAGAGTACGTTGATCTTCAGCCCAGATACTTTGCGTATCGTAGAGAGCCGCCGTTTTGGGGTAGAGGTTACTAGCACTTAACACCCAAGGCATGGATCCTCTTCATCATCCTCTTCTTTATCTAAACTATAAAAAATTTTAGCACTAGTTCATCTTTTTGACCCTAAATCTGGCACATACTTGCGAGCATTCTTTGTTTCGTTCTAGCCTTAAAAAGTGTTGCTAAAGACTTTATGTTGAGAGTCTATAACCTGAAGCTGTGGTGATTATCATCACTTGAATTTGTGGCACCTTCTGTATTTCTCACTCAGGTATATAATCAGAATTACTCTTTTAACTGTTCTGATGAACTGCTTCTGCCACACTTTGCAATTCGTTGGTTTGAGCTTTGGGATTTTCTGCCTCCTCTGTTTCCCGTTAACTTTCTCTTGTTGGAGTTTTTTCATTTGGCTGTCTTGTGCTGTGGTCCCGATGGTACCCAGTTGATGGCATCCCCTTTGGTAACCTTGGCATAAGGTCCATTTCTCCTGACTTCACTCCACTTTCTCCAGAGCACCTCAGATATACTCGATCACTGGATTAATCTCCTGCTTCTGGTCCTTTCTGGTTTCCTGTACAGATATTGCTTTGCACATGGCAGTTAGTTTCCTCATAAAAGACCAAACTTCTTTCTAATACATTAGAAATGTTCTCCAAACATTCCAAACGGTTATATGCGAAGTTATTTGCGAGATTACATGCAAGGGTCGACCCAATAGTACTTCATGCAATGTTAGTTGCTTGTTTCTGTCAGTTTTCATGCAATCACTTATTAATGCAAAAGGTATATTATTTTAACACATCTTGTTAAACTAGGCCTTGATGAATCATCTTTAGCTCTTTCAATCATTCCTTACAATTATGTGTAATTTCTCAATTTTCTTTATTTCCAATACTTTATCAATTCATTTATTTATCTATTCACTGAATTATATATCCACTTATTTATCTACTTAATTACCTTTATTCACTTTAATTAACTTTAATTACTTTAATTTATTTTTAAATGCAGACACATTATTTGAACTTTCTTCAGAGGTTATTCCAAATCTGAGACTTCTCTAGTCTTAAATGTAATAACTGTTTCTTCTTCCCTGCTCTGCTAATGAAATTACCTTCACTCATCTACCACAACTGTCATGCCCAAAAACTTGTATCTCTTGCCCTAAGCTAATTTTATCATTTCACAACATCTACAATGAAGTTCTTGAATAATCCATTAGACCTATTGCTGATCTTTTACTCACATTCTACTTTGCACGGATGTCACATGTGTATAACAATTCACTAATCACTGCATTCAAAAAGGCGATCATTATCCTTGGTGCTCAATTTTCTTTACCACTTCACCCTTGATTCAAACCATGTACATCGCCAATGACAATATCTAGAAATGCTGTTGTATCAACAATCTGTACTTTGTATGTATTACATAAATCTTATTTGTCTTTTTCGTTCACCTCTAATGCTACATATGTTCATAAAGACTAGTACGTTGTTTATTTGCACTATAATCTAATTAAGGTTGTGACTCTATACTATTGTTAGACCTGCTACCCTATTTTCTTTAATGAAAAATCAATTTCTTATTTATCATCTTATCAGCTATTATTGCATCTGGAATAGATACAGAATCTTGTTAACACTAAACCTGTCATCCCTAAAAAATGTTATTTATGTCTTTTACTTAGCTTGAACTAGATGTACCTGCAGATAACTAAATTCTACACGTCTTTTTTACTTTAAGTGTAACCAAGTGTCTACCCTCCTCTGATAATTAACTGAACAGAAATCAATTACTTTAAAATATTTGGCATCTAAACAAAAAAATTAAGTACAGTGCGTGTTAGGACCTCTGCTAAGAAATTCTCTATCACTGACTGTTCTTAAATCATAAATTTTACAACATCTAGTTTTGCCTGTTTTGACTAATGCCATCATCAAGAATTAAATTTTAATCAAATTAAAATAAAATCCATTTTATTAGTTACCTACACAATCACAACCAAATTAGAAATGCCTTAACATATTTAAATGTTTCTCTTATTGCTATGTTCTCAAAAGTTTCAATAATGCCTATTCCAGCATATAACAGACCTGCATCTGGTTTAATTTTTTATTAATCCTCCCTATGCTGGCTAATTTTGTTTTCCCTTAATGTCCTGAACTGTTAATCATTATTAAAACTTGCCACCTAAGTAATTTCTTATTTCTGAGCTATTTCTTATTTTGCATTTTATATTAATTAGCATTTTTCACTTTTCAGCATTTTCAGCTCCAATTCCTTACTGCTTTCACATCACATTGTTTGTACATACATTTTTTGTTGTAATTTTCTACAAGTTGACTGAAAAATCACTGGATTTCTTTATAGGTTCCTCTATCTGATCTGATTATTCATCTTTAGGCCTTTTTGTCTTTAGTCTTTTTTGCTTTTAATTTTTCCTTCACATTTGTAAAACAACCTGTTTTCTGTTTTTAAACACTTTTCTCTTTCAAATATATTTTTTAGTACTTTTAGAATTGTTACTTTTTGACCTATTCAGTACAGTGAGTTCATTTCATTTTTTTTTCATTCTCTTCAAGTATAAATCACTTTTCTGTCTTAATCTCTGACATAATTTTTCTCCCAAATCTTAGTTTAGTTTACTCAAAATAAGTTTTCCCTAATTTTTGACTTAAATATTTAATTCCATCAACTTCTAACCCAAATTATTTTTTGTGTTATAAAAGCTGTCTCTTTTTCTTTTATTAGTCACCACCATGCATTATAATTTGTCCTCCTATGTTCAATAATCTCTATGAATTAACCTATGAAAATGAACCAAAATAATTTAACATTCTTCATAATTTATCATTTCAACCTTACACATTTAAAGTTTCATTGTACATTATCATCTAAGACTTTTCACAGTTTACATGATACTTTTCTTTTATTCAAATTGATAGGAGTCTGATTTGATACAAGAATGGGTAGCTACACTTTTGCTCTTATTTTGCCCTCTGAGTGGTCACATTGTACTCAATTTGGACTATAGGTCGACTGCTTTGAGATGGACTGCCAGACTCCCCCTCCTCACACCCTGAGAAGACAACTGGTTCATAGATTGGTGTAGTCTTTTCTGTGGTGTCCATATCAGGGCACAGTGTTTCCCCCTTCTTTCTTAGTGCTGGCTTCTTTTATTGAGCTGTTGTAAAGTTCTGGTGGAGCGCTTTTTCTCTTTGATCAGTTCATCATTAGCTTGTTTGCCTCTTTTTAGTGTCTCTGAACATAAGCAGCCTTTCCAGTCCTCAGTAATTCCTGGGCATGCAGTGTCTGCCTCACTGCTTTCAAAAATGTCCACAGCCAACAGTTTGTCCATTGTGTTTTTCAAACACCTTTTCCATTTGCCAGTGCACTCAGAGATGTCTTGTAGATAAGAGACCACAGTCCCCCAAAGTCCATCCCTATGTCCTCTTAAGTAATATATGGAATTTAGCTCATAAAAGTCTTTCCTTCTTTCCCATTTTTTTTTTCATCAAATGAAGACTCCTCTCATCTATTTTCTCCTCTTTACGGTTTAACAGTTTATTTTTCTCTAATTCACAATCATTTTATCATATGTAAATGTTTAATTTTCTATTTCTTCAGTGTTCTTCTAAATAATTTCTTTAGCTTCAGATTATGCTTTACTTTACATTTCTCCTCATCTATGCTAGTGTTCCTTGACTAACCACTCATTTTTACATTGTAACATTTTCTATACTCAGTTTCTATTTTTTCACTGCTTACATCAAATGTTTCTTCTGTTTGCCATTTGTCATTATCTTATCTTTTATTTTCTCTGTCACATATTTTAGTATTGCATTTTTTATTTCCATATCTGTTTTTCCATACCTGATTTAATTCAACAATACTACATGGTGGCCCAATATCTGGTATAACTGTTCAAAATCATTACTGCTATAGCTCAAAGTTAATATTATTAATTAATTTCACATATTTATTTACCAAAAGCATTTTTCATTTTTGAAGTGCAATGCATAATTATCAATTAAGCTTCTTACTGCATAAACTTTTACATGTATTAATCTTTTAAACTCACTCTAACGCATTCTTTAACATTTACCTAGCTTCTATGATTTTCATCTGAATCACTGTACTTTACTACAAACAAATGACATAGCTGACTTTGAGAAAGATGACAAAACATTTTTTTTTTCCTTAAATCCAATCAAATTCTCTAAAGTCAATTATTTCTTCAAATTGTTACTGCTTTTTTTTACTTTTTATCTTATCTGTTCAATGTGCCTATATTGTAAGTATTTTTTAAACATCTAATTTTATCTATGAAACAGTGGACTTATTTTTTCTATTTCTATTTTATTCTTTTTCCTTTCCGTAATTTGAGCTTTTAGCTCTTAGGTTTTCTTATACATTTCTTATACATTTTAAAGCTTACACATTTTCTAATTAAATCTTCAGTTAATCAATATTAATTTTTCAAGTTTTCTTTTTCTTTCTTATTCTCAATCAAAGAACTAACTTATATGTTATTTATCCATACTTATTTAGTAAATCTATTTGTTTATTTAATACATTCTTTTACTCCATACTTCCTTTATCTCTATATATATTGATCACTATGGCTTCATTTATTCTTTTTCATTAGTAAAGTTTTAAACTCTTTTCTATATAATATAACTCTATTATTAGTTTTTCCTCATTTAATTTATCTTACTATACTACTTTATAATTTATCTATTCAGTAATAACTTATATTCTATCCAAATTATGTTAATGTCTATGTCATTATTTCATCTATAGTTTGATCTCCTCTCATTAACTCTCCTCTTCTCTGTTTCCCTAGTGCTGTAAATAGGCAATCTATTGTTCACACATGGACACCATAAATCTCTCTCTTACCCCCATCCTGGAGCAGACTGTCTTTCACCTGTTGCTATGTAAAGAATTTAAGTTCACTCTGCCTATTGTTCTTTTTTAACATATTCAAACTTAAAACACAAAGATAATTTCAGAAAAATGTTTATTCTTCTGCTTTTTACTCTGTGTTTTTTAAATGCACATGTTCCATTAGTTTTGATTTAAGAGACTCCTCTCTTTATATCATAATCTCTTCTCTTAAACTGCATCAATCACTATTCCTATTGTTCTTTAAATCACACCACACATATGCAACCCTCCTTTTATATTATAATATACTATAATCATTATTTTAACCTACTCCTTATTGAAAACATACTTTTAAACACATTCACACTTCTAATCTTATTACTTTTCCTCTTCTCATTCACTCCTCTCCTCCACTCAGTGTAACAGGAGCTGCATCCCCCCATCCTCATTCCATTCAAGGAGGAGGAAGGCAGTCTTCTCTGCCCACCAATGTGGACTATTTTGCCACAATCTGAAGCAGCAAATACACAAACACTTCAATTAAATAAATACTCTACACTACACTCCTCTTGAGTGACCTGTCCGAGCAGCCCTCTAACCTTAGAGCGGTAACCACAGGCTTTCTTGCCTACCCATGCAGCCCTTTGTTTATCTCATTTAACAAAGCGGTATCGTAGGTCTTAGCGCGCATCTCTCTACTTTAATCTGCTTTAATCTCTTAACTGTTACCACACATTAAGGACTCTCTCTTAAAACTTATAAATGCTCTATGCATATCTTACATCATTAATAATTTCCCAAATCTGGGTAACAGTTACTAGTTAATGTTTATCCTATCCATCAAGGCCCTCTTAGGAAAACACAGATCATTTGCATACCTTACTCTGCTTTAATCTCTTAACTGTCACCACACATTGAAGACTCTCTCTTAAAACCTATAAATGCTCTATGCATATCTTATATCATTAATAATTTCTCAAATCTGAGTAACAGTTACTAGTTAATGTTTATCCTATCCATCAAGGCCCTCTTAGGAAAACACAGATCATTTGCATGCAAATTCTTTTTCTTCTGTCATTCAAAACCCCTTTTTTCTTTAATATCTTTTTTACATTTACTTTTAATTCTTTAAAGCTGGAGAAACAGTTCAAGTGTATTTACCTGTACAAGCAGGTCCTGGCAGAAAAAACACAAACTAATAAGCATAAAATAGCTTACCGTTTTTTATTGTGGCCACATATTTGTGTTTTCTCTCCAGTCCAGCATGCACAGCAACACCAGTCCTGCTCCTTTCCAGCCCACCCAGGGACGCCAAATGTAGTGGTTTTCTTGGTTTTTCTCTTCCTAAATCAAACTCAGTCTGGAGGTTATGAATATCAGAAGAAGATACTTTATTGTCGACAACAAAGGAGAACTTTCAGGAGACCCCCAGTAGCATCTCTGTCTGAAAAATTCTGCCTCACTCCTGTTCTTGGCTTATTTAAATACCCTTTTACATCCGTTGTTTTCCTTTGTTCTCCATATATTACACAAGATCCCTCCCCTAACCCCAAATTCCACCTCTGACATCTGTTTCCTGAGACACCTCAGGCTCTTTTACCACTCTCTTTTCATCCCTTCTTTTATGACCCCTAGTTGTTTCCTCAAGCCATTTCCCATGTCCAATTGTTTTAATGGTATGCAAGTCTACAAGCAGATTATACACATATAACTTGAATATATAGATTAACTTCACACTCCAAAGAGCACAAAATCCACCTCAACACCTGCAAGGGCTCGTCTGGGATTTGAACCCAGGACCTCTCACACCCGAAGCAAGAATGACACCCCTAGACCAACGAGCCACTAAATTGAGAGCATTTCACATGGCCTCAGAAGTATCAGATAGTCAGAAATCCTTATCTTACAAACATTGAAGCAGGGCTTTTGCTTCATTTGGACCCGGGACTTCTGCAATGGTTCGTCCAGGCTTTGAAAACGGGTCCTCTCACACCTTATGCGAGAATCAAGCCCGTAGACCAACAAGCAACTGCAAAACAGCCACTTTACATGGCAACACTATCTGCTGACAAACTGGCATTCTCAGAAAAAAGACCTCTGTGTAAGCCACAACGACCTTACAAAACAGCAGACAACTGTAAGGGCTCAACCGAAATTTGAATCTGGGATTTCTCATTGCATGAACGAAAATCATACGCCTAGACCAGCAAGCCACTATGCAAAGGAATGTTTTATGTGGCGACACTATCTGCTGACAAACTGGAATTCTTCGAAAGACATTTTAATGAAAGACATAGTGCCCTGTAAAACACATGACACCTGCAAGGGCTCGTCTGGGATTTGAACCCAGGACCTCTCACACCCGAAGCAAGAATGACACCCCTAGACCAACGAGCCACTAAATTGAGAGCATTTCACATGGCCTCAGAAGTATCAGATAGTCAGAAAACTTTCTCCAACGAATCAAGGGCACCCTAAGCAAGAATCATACCCCTTGACCAACGAGCCACTGCAAAACAGTAACTTTATATGGCAACACTATCTGCTGACGAACTGGCATTCTCAGAAAAAAGGCCTCTGTGTAAGCCACAACGCCCTTGCAAAACAGCAGACAACAGTAAGGGCTCAACCGAAATGTGAATCTGGGATTTCTCACGGCATGAACGAAAAGCATACTCCTAGACAACAAAGCCACTAAGCAAAGAAATGTTTTATGTGCCGACACTATCTGCTGACAACCTTGAATTCTTCGAAAAACGTTTTTTATGAAAGCCATAAAGCCCTGTAAAAGAACAGAATTAATGCAAGGGCTCGTCCGGGATTTGAACCCGGGACCTCTCGCACCCTAAGCGAGAATCATACCCCTAGACCAACGAGCCACAAAAACTTGAACATTTCACAAGACATCAGAAGCAACAGATGGTCAGAAATCCTTATCTTACAAACATTGAAGCAGGGCTTTTGCTTCATTTGGACCCGGGACTTCTGCAATGGTTCGTCCAGGCTTTGAAAACGGGACCTCTCGCACCTTATGCGAGAATCAAGCCCATAGACCAACGAGCAACTGCAAAACAGCCACTTTACATGGCAACACTATCTGCTGACAAACCGGCATTCTCAGAAAAAAGACCTCTGTGTAAGCCACAACGACCTTACAAAACAGCAGACAACTGTAAGGGCTCAACCGAAATTTGAATCTGGGATTTCTCATTGCATGAACGAAAATCATACGCCTAGACCAGCAAGCCACTATGCAAAGGAATGTTTTATGTGGCGACACTATCTGCTGACAAACTGGAATTCTTCGAAAGACATTTTAATGAAAGACATAGTGCCCTGTAAAACACATGACACCTGCAAGGGCTCGTCTGGGATTTGTACCCAGGACCTCTCACACCCGAAGCAAGAATGATACCCCTAGACCAACGAGCCACTAAATTGAGAGCATTTCACATGGCCTCAGAAGTATCAGATAGTCAGAAAACTTTCTCCAACGAATCAAGGGCACCCTAAGCAGGAATCATACCCCTTGACCAACGAGCCACTGCAAAACAGTAACTTTATATGGCAAAACTATCTGCTGACGAACTGGCATTCTCAGAAAAAAGGCCTCTGTGTAAGCCACAACGCCCTTACAAAACAGCAGACAACTGTAAGGGCTCAACCGAAATGTGAATCTGGGATTTCTCACGGCATGAACGAAAAGCATACTCCTAGACAACAAAGCCACTAAGCAAAGAAATGTTTTATGTGCCGACACTATCTGCTGACAACCTGGAATTCTTCGAAAAACGTTTTTTATGAAAGCCATAAAGCCCTGTAAAAGAACAGAATTAATGCAAGGGCTCGTCCGGGATCTCTCGCACCCTAAGCGAGAATCATACCCCTAGACCAACGAGCTACAAAAACTCGAACATTTCACAAGACATCAGAAGCAACAGATGGTCAGAAATCCTTATCTTACAAACATTGAAGCAGGGCTTTTGCTTCATTTGGACCCGGGACTTCTGCAATGGTTCCTCCAGGCTTTGAAAACGGGACCTCTTGCACCTTATGCGAGAATCAAGCCCGTAGACCAACGAGCAACTGCAAAACAGCCACTTTACATGGCAACACTATCTGCTGACAAACCGGCATTCTCAGAAAAAAGGCCTCTGTGTAAGCCACAACGCCCATACAAAACAAAAGACAACTGTAAGGGTTCAACTGAAATTTGAACCTAGGATTTCTCATGGCATGAAGGAGAATCATACTCCTAGACCAGCAAGCCACTATTCAAGAAATATTTTATGTGGCGACACTATCTGCTGACAAATTGGAATTCTTTGAAAGACGTTTTTACGAAAGACATAATGCCCTGTAAAACACAGTACACCTGCAAGGGCTCATCCGGCTATTAAACACAGGTCCTCTCGCAACCGAAGCGAGAATCATACCCATAGACCAATGAGCCACTTAATTGAGAGAATTTCACAAGGCGTCAGATAGTCAGAAATCTTTCTCTAACGAATCAAGGGCACCCTTAGTGAGAGTCATACCCCTAGACCACCGAGCCACTGCAAAACAGCAACTTTATATGGCAACACTATCTGCTGACAAACTGGCATTCTCAGAAAAAAGGCCTCTGTGTAAGCCACAACGACCTTACAAAACAGCAGACAACTGTAAGGGCTCAACCGAAATTTGAATCTGGGATTTCTCATTGCATAAACGAAAATCATACGCCTAGACCAGCAAGCCACTATGCAAAGGAATGTTTTAAGTGACGACACTATCTGCTGACAAACTGGAATTCTTCAAAAGACATTTTAATGAAAGACATAGTGCCCTGTAAAACACATGACACCTGCAAGCGCTCGTCCGGGATTTGAACCCGGGACCTCTCACACCCGAAGCGAGAATCATACCCCTAGACCAACGAGCCACTGCAAGACAGTAACTTTATATGGCAACACTATCTGCTGACGAACTGGCATTCTCAGAAAAAAAGCCTCTGTGTAAGCCACAACGCCCTTACAAAACAGCAGACAACTGTAAGGGCTCAACCGAAATTTGAATCTGGGATTTCTCACGGCATGAACGAGAAGCATACTCCTAGACAACGAAGCCACTAAGCATAGAAATGTTTTATGTGCCGACACTATCTGCTGACAAACTGGAATTCTTTGAAAAACGTTTTTTATGAAAGCCATAAAGCCCTGTAAAACAACAGAACAATCGCAAGGGCTCATCCGGGATTTGAACCCGGGACCTCTCGCACCCTAAGCGAGAATCATACCCCTAGACCAACGAGCCACAAAAGCTTGAGGATTTCACAAGACATCAGAACCAACAGATGGTCAGAAATCCTTATCTTACAAACATTGAAGAAGGGCTTTTGCTTCATTTGGACCCGGGACTTCTGCAATGGTTCGTCCAGGCTTTGAAAATGGGACCTCTCACACCTTATGCGAGAATCAAGCCCATAGACCAACGAGCACCTGCAAAACAGCCACTTTACATGGCAACACTATCTGCTGACAAACCGGCATTCTCAGAAAAAAGGCCTCTGTGTAAGCCACAACGCCCATACAAAACAAAAGACAACTGTAAGGGTTCAACTGAAATTTGAACCTAGGATTTCTCATGGCATGAAGGAGAATCATACTCCTAGACCAGCAAGCCACTATTCAAGAAATATTTTATGTGGCGACACTATCTGCTGACAAATTGGAATTCTTTGAAAGACGTTTTTACGAAAGACATAATGCCCTGTAAACCACAGTACACCTGCAAGGGCTCATCCGGGTATTGAACCCGTGTCCTCTCGCAACCTATGAGAGAATCATACCCATAGACCAATGAGCCACTTAATTGAGAGAATTTCACAAGGCGTCAGATAGTCAAAAATCTTTCTCTAACGAATCAAGGGCACCCTAAGCGAGAATCATACCCCTAGACCACCGAGCCACTGCAAAACAGCAACTTTATATGGCAACACTATCTGCTGACAAACTGGCATTCTCAGAAAAAAGGCCTCTGTGTAAGCCACAACGACCTTACAAAACAGCAGACAACTGTAAGGGCTCAACCGAAATTTGAATCTGGGATTTCTCATTGCATGAACGAAAATCATACGCCTAGACCAGCAAGCCACTATGCAAAGGAATGTTTTATGTGGCGACACTATCTGCTGACAAACTGGAATTCTTCGAACGACATTTTAATGAAAGACATAGTGCCCTGTAAAACACATGACACCTGCAAGGGCTCGTCCGGGATTTGAACGCGGGACCTCTCACACCCGAAGCGAGAATCATACCCCTAGACCAACGAGCCACTGCAAAACAGTAACTTTATATGGCAACACTATCTGCTGACGAACTGGCATTCTCAGAAAAAAGGCCTCTGTGTAAGCCACAATACCCTTACAAAACAGCAGACAACTGTAAGGGCTCAACCGAAATTTGAATCTGGGATTTCTCACGGCATGAACGAAAAGCATACTGCTAGACAACCAAACCACTATGGAAAGGAATGTTTATGTGCCGACACTATCTGCTGACAAACTGGAATTCTTTGTAAATTGTTTTTTTATGAAAGCCATAATGCCCTGTAAAACAACAGAATAACTGCAAGGGCTCGTCCGGGATTTGAACCCGGGACCTCTCGCACCCTAAGCGAGAATCATACCCCTAGACCAACGAGCCACAAAAGCTCGACTATTTCACAAGACATCAGAAGCAACAGATGGTCAGAAATCCTTATCTTACAAACATTGAAGCAGGGCTTTTGCTTCTTTTGAACCCGGGACTTCTGCAATGGTTCGTTCAGGATTTGAAAACGGGACCTCTCGCACCTTATGCGAGAATCAAGCCTGTAGACCAACGAGCAACTGCAAAACAGCAACTTTATATGGCAACACTATCTGCTGACAAACTGGCATTCTCAGAAAAAAGACCTCTGTGTAAGCCACAACGCCCTTACAAAACAAAAGACAACTGTAAGGGTTCAACTGAAATTTGAACCTAAGATTTCTCATGGCATGAAGGAGAATCATACTCCTAGACCAGCAAGCCACTATTCAAGAAATATTTTATGTGGCGACACTATCTGCTGACAAACTGGAATTCTTTGAAAGACGTTTTTACGAAAGACATAATGCCCTGTAAAACACAGTACACCTACAAGGGCTCATCCGGTTATTGAACCCGGGTCCTCTCGCAACCGAAGCGAGAATCACACCCATAGACCAATGAGCTATAAAACTGAGACAATTTCACAAGGCGTCAGATAGTCAGAAATCTTTTTCTAATGAATCAAGGGCACCCTAAGTGAGAGTCATACCCCTAGACCACCGAGCCACTGCAAAACAGCAAATTTATATGGCAACACTATCTGTTGACAAACCGGCATTCTCAGAAAAAAGGCCTTTGTGTAAGCCACAATGACCTTACAAAACAGTAGACAACTGTAAGGGCTCAACCGAAATTTGAATCTGGGATTTCTCATTGCATGAAGGAAAGTCATACGCCTAGACCAGCAAGCCACTATGCAAAGGAATGTTTTATGTGGCGACACTATCTGCTGACAAACTGGAATTCTTCGAAAGACATTTTAATGAAAGACATAGTGCCCTGTAAAACACATGACATCTGCAAGGGCTCGTTCGGGATTTGAACCCAGGACTATTCACTCCGGAAGCGAGAATCATACCCCTAGACCAACGAGCCACTAAATTGGAACTGTTTCACATGGCCTCAGAAGCATCAGATAGTCAGAAAACTTTCTCTAACGAATCAAGGGCACCCTATGTGAGAATCATACCCCTAGACCAACGAGCCACTGCAAAACAGCCACTTTACATAGCAACACTATCTGCTGACAAACTGGCATTCTCAGAAAAAAGGCCTCTGTGTAAGCCACAACGCCCTTACAAAACAGCAGACAACTGTAAGGGTTCACCTGAAATTTGAACCTAGGATTTCTCATGGCATGAACGAGAATCATACTCCTAGACCAGCAAGCCACTATGCAAGAAATATTATATGTGGCGACACTATCTGCTGACAAATTGGAATTCTTTGAAAGTCGTTTTTATGTAAGACATAATGCCCTGTAAAACACAGTACACCTGCAAGGGCTCGAGTGACGTCACTGACGTCACTGTCTCCGTTCGGTCGCCTACTGCGTTTTCTTGAAGTTTGGACTCGCTATTTACTCGCAATTTAAATCTTAATCATAAAATTCTTCCTCATTCGCTAACTATTTTTCTCTCCTACTTAGGGTGAACAAACCCTTAATACATTTATACAAACAAAACTGCTTTAAAACGGTCTGTCCCTCGAGCATCCGCCTGTTGTTTGTAGATTTAGCCTGCTAGCACCGCTGGTCAGCTAAAGCTACCAACCTCTTTTACCATACACTTTTGACATACTGGCTTTGCTCTTTACCCTGTAAAATGTCGCTTGCGTCTCTGTCCTTGTGTGCAGGAGAAGCATCGATGGAGGCGTTGGAGCTGGAGCTGGAAGAAGTGGAGTCCCAGATCCGGGCACTTCTGATGAGGTGGACGCGGCTGCTGGAACAACTGCTTGTTGTGCCTAACGCTAAGGCCGCCTCATCATCTAAGGTACGTGGAAATTACAACCACATCATTCCCTCTACCTCAACCCGCGTCCTTCTCTGTCCAGGCCCAGCGCACCCGGGGCGCGGCTCGGCCAGGCGTCGTTCACACCGACACCCGGCTACCACGGCGCCTGGGTGCAGCCGCGTAAGGTGCTTGCCAGATCCTGGGGCAGAACGTCTCCTCCTCCCGTGTTTGAGATCTCCACGGAGAACCGCTTCTCCCCTCTCCGCGAGTCGGGTCCCGATGTGGCCATCATCGGTGACTCGATCGTTCGTCACGTCCGTGCCGCCTCCTCAAAAGGTAATAAAGTACGTACTTTCTGCTTTCCTGGTGCCCGTGTGAGAAATATTTCTACACAGATTCCAACCATCCTGGGTGCTGCCGAGAGCCCTGGTGCCGTTGTCCTCCACGTGGGGACAAACGACACCGGGCTCAGGCAGTCGGAGATCCTGAAGAAGGACTTCAGGAGCCTGATCGAGGCGGTTCAACGCACCTCGCCCGCCACGCAGATCATCGTTTCTGGGCCGCTTCCTACCTACCGCCGAGGAAATGAAAGGTTCAGTAGACTTTTAGCTCTGAATGAATGGCTAATAACATGGTGTAAAGAACAGAAATTGCTCTTTGCTAATAACTGGAATCTTTTCTGGGAGCGTCCTAGGCTCTTCCGTGCTGACGGCCTGCACCCCAGTCGAGCCGGAGCTGAACTCCTGTCAGACAACATCTCCAGATTACTTCGCACCATCTGACTAGCAGGTAAAAATTCACAAAATTCACATTATAGCCACCTAGACTTTTGTTCGTAACACTTAAACATCAGTAACGCATATCTGGCAAATCCTATAGAGACTGTGTCTCTTCCTCGTATTATTAGATTAAGAAATAAACGTACTGTGTGCTCCAGAAAAAAATCTATTAAGAATCAAACCAGAAAAACCAGTAGAAAGTGAAAATACAAATTTCGTAAGGCTTGGTCTCCTAAACATCAGGGGCCTCATGTACGAAGACTTGCGTGGAAATCTTACTAAAACATTGCGTACGCACAAAGCGTAAATGTGCGTACGCAGAAAAAAATTCGAACCGAATCTCACGCATATTCTTTTGTACATCTGAATGAACGTGAAACTGAGCGCAACATGCACGAGCACTAAACCCCTCCCTGCCTCCTGCCGTATGAATATGCTAATGACTATGCTAATGGCAAAACCCAACGAAAAAGTAATGGCAAAGCAAGCAAAAAGAGAAACTTTGAACAGAATGTGAATTGGAGGTGCTGCTTTTGGAGGTAGACCGGAGAAAAGCGGTGTTATTTGCAAGTTTGTTCTCCGGAATTAACAACAAAAGAAAAAAATAGAGTGGGAGAGTTTAGCTGATGCGGTCAACACAGTTGGGTCTGAACATCGCACTGAGTGTGTTAAAAAAAAGAAATAGTGTGGTTTATATCTGTAAAATGTTGCAGGACACTTAACAGTCTCAGTGGCACTACTTGTAAGACGCATGTGATCAAGAATTGATATGTTTGAACATGAACTCGGCTCGAATCCAGCGTCTGATGAACTCTTTCTTGTTTTTTCCCCCGCTACATATCAGATTTTGCCAACTATTTATCACGAGAATGACAAGTAGGAATCATCAATAAGTTCATATCAATAAGCATCATATTTTATTTGCACATTTATTGAATGTAAATGTTTCTGATTCACGCATGCAAATTCATCTTCAGATAGTGTCTTTATAGCAATGTGCGTGTGGTAGATAGCTCAGATTACATTGGGAAAACAGGCGACTGCTGCAAATTGTGCTTTAATGTTTAGCTGGTCAAATGTATGGTATGGAAACCTTATATACCTTATATTCTGAGCGTGAAACCAGGCGTCTGCAAAGTTTTTGTGCGTACGCAGCGTTGATACATGAGGCCCCTGGTCACTTGCACCTAAAGCACTTATCATTAATGAAATAATAACAGAAAACAATCTTAATGCACTCTGTCTCACTAAAACCTGGCTGAAACAAAATGACTATATTAGCTTAAATGAAGCAACTCCTCCAGGATTCTTATATAAACATGGCTCGTCAAACTGGTCGTGGTGGTGGAGTTGCATCAATCTTTAGTGATTTCCTTAATATTAATTAGAGAAAAGGACTTATGTTTAGCTCCTTTGAAGTATTATCGCTTAATGTTCAGCTTCCAGATACTATGCAAAAAGCTATGTTATCTCTCGCTTTAATCACCACATATAGACCCCCAGGACCCTATGTCAATTTTCCAAAATAATTTTCTGATTTTATTTCTGACTTACTAGTCAAAACTGATAAAATGCTAATTGTAGGTGACTTTAACATCCACATAGATGACGCTAATGATACATTAGGGCTCGCGTTTATGGATTTAATACACTCACTTGGGATAAAGCAAAACGTTGTGGGTCCAACCCATCGCTTAAAACATACATTAGATCTAATTCTGTCTTATGGAATCAAGGTTATTGACATAGACATTATACCACAAAGTGATGATATTACAGATCACTACCTCTTACTATATAAGCTGTGTTTACCTGAAATCAGCAAACCCGCTCCAATACTCCGCCCTAGTAGAACTATTGTTCCGTCAACTAAAGATGAATTTATAAATAACTTACCTGATCTCTCTCTATTTCGTAATGCACCCGCAAACTCAAATGATCTTGATGTAGTAACCAGCAGTATGGATGCCATCTTTACTAGCACACTAAATACTGTGGCACCCATCAAATTAAAAAAGGCTAGAGAGATTAAAACTATACCATGGTATAATAGTCATACTCGTGCGCTCAAAACAGCAACCCGTGCCCTGGAACGTAAATAGAAAAAAACTAATTTAGAGGTCTTTAGAATTGCGTACAAAAACAGTATGTCCAGCTATAGGAGGGCTCTAAAATCTGCCAGGACTGAGCACCTGTGCAAACTGATAGAAAATAATCATAACAATCCTAGATTTTTATTTAACACCATCTCTAAATTAGCAAATAATCGGTCATCCCTGGAACAAACTACTCCACCGCAAATTAGTAGTGATGACTTCATGAATTTTTTCAGTAATAAAATAGAAGGCTTTAGACAGAAAATAGGAGATGCCAAACTTTCTGCACCGGCTTATACTCCAAATCCTGTAAATATTTCATTAAATCATAATAATAACCTACACTGCTTCAAAATCATAGAACATGAAGAGTTAGTAAAAATTATAAATAGCTCTAAACCAGCTACGTGCATGCTGGACTCAATTCCAACAAAATTAAGCCTATTATTAAGAAACCGCAACTAGACACCAACAACTTAGCTAACTATAGGCCTATTTCAAATCTTCCATTTATGTCTAAAATACTAGAAAAAGTTGTTTCCACTCAATTATGCTCTTTTCTGCAGACGAACAATATTTTTGAAGTGTTTCAGTCAGGTTTCAGGGCTCACCACAGTACAGAAACCGCCTTAGTGAAAATAACCAATGATTTACTCTTAGCTGCTGACCGAGGGTGCGTCTCGCTATTAGTTTTACTCGATCTTAGTGCGGCATTTGATACCATTGACCACAATATCCTCATAAATCGCTTAAAGTCTACAGGTGTCCAGGGACAGGCTCGACAATGGGTTAAGTCATACTTAACTGACCGCTGCCAGTTTGTGAATCTTAATGGACAGCCTTCACAAATCTGCCCAGTAAAGTATGGGGTGCCTCAAGGATCAGTTTTAGGCCCTTTACTGTTTACAATTTACATGCTACCTCTGGGAGACATTATTAGAAGACATGGGATCAGCTTTCACTGCTATGCAGTTGATACTCAATTATATATTTCAACTAAACTTGACGAGACGTCTGAACTTTCTAAACTAACTGAGTGTATCAAAGACATCAAAGACTGGATGACCAACAATTTTCTTCTCTTAAACTCCGACAAAACAGAATTATTACTTATTGGGCCTAAATCTTGCACACAGCTGATCTCGCAACTCAATTTACAATTAGAGGGATACAAAGTTAGCTTTAGCTCTACTATAAAAGATTTGGGTGTCATATTATACAGCAATCTAACTTTTAAAAACCATATATCCCATGTCACAAAAACTGCCTTCTTTCATCTGAGAAATATCGCTAAATTACGAAATATGCTATCCATCTCAGATGCAGAAAAGCTAGTCCATGCTTTTATGACTTCGAGACTGGATTACTGTAATGCTCTATTTGCTGGCTGCCCAGCGTCCTCTATTAACAAACTTCAATTAGTTCAAAATGCAGCAGCCGAGTTCTAACCAGGTCTAGAAAATATGATCATATAACCCCAATTTTATCCTCCTTACACTGGCTGCCTGTTAAGTTTCGTATTGAATTTAAAATATTACTTCTCACCTATAAAGCTCTAAATAATCTAGCTCCTGTTTATCTAACCAACCTTCTGTCTCGCTACAAACCAACTCGCTCTTTAAGATCTCAAAATTCAGGGCTTCTGGTAGTACCTAGAATAGCAAAATCAAGTAAAGGAGGTCGAGCCTTCTCTTTCATGGCTCCTACACTCTGGAATAGCCTTCCTGATAAAGTCCGAGGCTCAGACACACTCTCCTAGTTCAAAACTAGATTAAAGACCTATCTGTTTAGTAAAGCATACACTCAATGCATCACCTAGCGGGTTCCACACTGGCTTCTGCATCTTGCTTATATACACTATGAACAGCAGCTACGCTAATTATTTTCTTTATTCTCTCTTTTCACCTGGGGATACTCATCCCGAGGTCCTCAGATTATGCGGAGTCACTTATTGGATCCAAAACCAGCGACGTGATGATCCCAAGGATTCCATATCCGGGACCAGGCCATATCCTGAGCTGCTGCTGCGCTGATGGTCGTGGGGAGTGGAGAACATGAGTCTGATTCCAGCGACGCTCCAGGGACAGACGAGTCTTCGCTGAGGCCATCTTCCAGCTTAAACCACGGCGAATGAAGTTCTGCACAAGACTTTTGGCCAGCGGAGAAATTAAAATGGTCGTGCCCAACTGAGTCTGGTTCTCTCAAGGTTTTTTTTCTTCACTCCCATCAGGTGAAGTTTTTTTTCCCTCTCCGCTGTCGCCACTGCCTCGCATGGTTCAGGATTGGTAGAGCTACGCATCGATGAATGTGCTCTTCAGTGTTGAACTCTCAGTAATGATTAAATCACACTGAACTGAGCTAAACTGAACTGAACTGAACTTAAATACTAAAACCTGAACCACACTGTTCCAGTTACTGAACCACACTGTTCCAGTTACTATGACCATTTATGTGAAGCTGCTTTGACACAATCTACATTGTAAAAGCGCTATACAAATAAAGCTGAATTGAATTGAATTGAGTGTGTCAATGGTGATTCCATCATTTGCTGCACCAACATCCAGTGCAGTCCCAGCTTCACCTGCACCTGCTGTTCCTCCACCTGCACCTGCTCCACCTGCACCTGCTGTTCCTCCACCTGCACCTGCTCCACGGGAACAGGAGAAGGAAAGTGGAGTCCACAAAAGGAAGTATGTGCGTGCGGTTACTTTTAATGTTTGCAGCAAATGTGGGCAACCAAAGACTAAGGAGTTTGGCCATAGCCGATTTGGTAATGCCACATTTTGCCTGCAAACTTCAAATGGCAAATCCTTAGAGGACTGGTTGGCAGAACAGCGCCAGCAAAATAAAGGACAAACTCCAGCTCCAGAATAAAGGACAAATTGCTATATATATTTTTGTAAATGTTACATGGGTACTCTCTCTCATTTTATTTAATTTTTGTGTGTTAATATTTAGCATTTTAAAGTGGCACTTATAGGCCCACTCTTATTTTGTCTTGTGTGTACTTATTTAATATTTGTGTGCATTTTATGTAAAAATATATTTATATTTCTTAAAAAAATAACATTTTATACATTGCTTAAATACTATATTTTATATAATAAGTGCCCCCACTCTTGCATTTTATTATTTATTTATATTATTGTTTAATATATTGTGTATATAAAAATAAATATAAATACAGAGTATTGTTTTTATATAATGTGTATAATAAATAAATATATTTATATACAGTATTGTTTTAATATATTATATGTGCATAATAAATAAATATATATTGTATTGTTTTTATTTATTGTATATTATATAGTTTATATATTAAGATATGTTTTTATTTTGTTTTTTACATTTTTAAAATTGTTTTGCGATTTTAATATTTGTATTCATTTTAATAAACCATTTTGCATATTACTTGTTTTTGTGTGCATTCATTTAAAGTTATTACATAAAGAAATATAACATATATTAATATATATATATATAAGAACAATATCCACATAATAATAGTAATATCAATATAATTGCTTGTGTTCCGTCAGTAAAATTTCAATAAGAGCGCAGCTGATTGGCTCCGCTGAAACCGACACTGATTGGATATTGTGTTACACAGATCGTGTGTTCGAATCCAGCACGCAAAAAATGACATTTAGAATGACATGCAATATGCAACCAAAATACCACATTATGCACAGTCACAAAGCCGCGAACACTACTGCAAGCGAAATTTGACGCATTTTTCCGTTTTTTTGCGGCTTGTTCACTTGCGAGTGAGCGAGAAAATTGGGCCCCTTCCTATGCTAAGCGAGCGCTCTATCATTTGAGCTAATTCCCCTCGGAAAAATTCAAATTGGTAGTTTTTGGCGTGGTCAAAAAAAAAAAAAAAAAAAGATCACATCTGCTCTGTGGTGGCCTCTTTGCCCTGCCCGCCATTTAGTCTATGAAATATTAAATTGTGTTAATGGCAGCTGAAATAGCTCAGTTGGGAGAGTGTTAGACTGAAGATCTAAAGGTCCCTGGTTAGATCCAGGCTTTGGTAAAATAGTGTTGTTTTTCTGTTTTGGGCACAAGAGTTAGGTGACCGAAAGTCACCCAAAAAGCCTAGCTGCTGCACCCTTAAGTCCAACTGCTTCCACTTGACCAAAAAGCTATCTTACTTCCAGATGGTCACGTCGCTTCTGGTAATGATTGAATCAGGAGAGTTTCACTTTAAACCTTTTCGCTTTAAAAAGGCATGAAAACAGAGGTGGAGAATGGAGGCATTGTTCCCGCTATCTCTCGCATCCAAAGCGAGCGCTTTACCATTTGAGCTAATTCCCCGCAGAGCAATCAAAAAATTGGCGATTTTCGACGTGGTCAAATTAGAAAAAAAAAGATCACATTTGCTCTGTGGTGGCCTCTTTGCCCTGCCTGCCGTTTAGTCGTCAAAATGCCTGGAATAGTGCGCTTTTCTTTTGAAGGCCCTACCTGGTCCTGCTAAAGTAAACGTGTGAGGAGCCCTGCATGCCGAATGACGAGTTACTCAGAAATCAATGCACATTGGCACTGCCTTGTATTGACATTCTGCTACTTTCTGGCAAGGCCTTTTTTTTTTTTTTTTTTTTAACATTTTTTTCTGTTTAGCCCGGGCAGCACGAGCTAGAAGACTTGAGGTTCCATGGTGTAATGGTTAGCACTCTGGACTCTGAATCCAGCAATCCGAGTTCAAATCTTGGTGGGACTTTGTTTTTTTACCAGCACCACACAAAAAAAGCTGGAATAGCATTCTTATCTCTTGAAGGCCGGAGAATGACAGTTATACTGAGCTTTTTAGCAAACATGGTGGAAAGTGGCCGGTTAGCTCAGCTGGTTAGAATGTGGTGCTAATAATGCCAAGGTCGTGGGTTCGATCCCTGTACTGGACAAACTTTTACCCTTTAAGGCCTCAGAGGCATTTCAGGATTCTGCTTAGTCTCACAGACATGGATGCAGCAGGATACCTTCAATGAGCAGCCGAAATAGCTCAGTTGGGAGAGCGTTAGACTGAAGATCTAAAGGTCCCTGGTTCGATCCCGGGTTTCGGCAAAACAGTGCTGTTGTTCTATTTTGTGGACAAGGGTCAGGTGACTGAAAGTCACCCAAAAAGCCTAGCTGCTTCACCCTTAAGTCCACCTACTTCCACTTGACCAAAACGCTATCTTCCTCCCAGATAGTCACGTTGCTTCTGGCGATGATTCCAATGACCTGATCGACAGCACTCTATAATGCTATGTATTTAGCGTTTTGATGTCCCACTGCGGACACGCTGCTGAATAAAAGAAAACTGTGACTTGATAGGGCTTCTGAAGGCTTGCAATGATATGTACTACACGGAAACCGGCAAAGCTGACGTAAGTAGTTTCGCTTTAAACCCTCAAGGTGCCACCAGCTTTGCAATAAAAGCCAATGTAAAAAGGCATGAAAACAGAGGTGGAGAATGCAGTCATTGTTCCCGCTACCTCTCGCATGCAAAGCGAGCGCTTAACCATTTGAGCTAATTCCCCTAAGAGCAATCAAAATAGGGCGATTTTCGACGCGGTCAAAATAGAAAAAAAAAGATCACATTTGCTCTGTGGTGGCCTCTTTGCCCTGCCTGCCATTTAGTCGTCAAAATGCCTGGAATAGTGCGCTTTTTTTTTGAAGGCCCTACCTGGTCCTGCTCCAGTAAACGTGTGAGGAGTCCTGCATGCCGAATGACGAGTTACTCAGAAATCAATGCACATTGGCACTGCCTTGTATTGACATTCTGCTACTTTCTGGCAAAGGCCGTTTTTTTTTTTTTTTTTTTTTAACTTTTTTTTCTCTTTAGCCCGGGCAGCACTAATTAGAAGACTTGAGGTTCCATGGTGTAATGGCTAGCACTCTGGACTCTGAATCCAGCGATCTGAGTTCAAATCTCGGTGGGAGCTTGTTTTTTTTACCAGCACCGCACAAAAAAAGCTGGAATAGCATTCTTATCTCTTGAAGGCCGGAGAATGACAGTTATACTGAGCTTTTTAGCAAACATGGTAGAAAGTGGCCGGTTAGCTCAGCAGGTTAGAATGTGGTGCTAATAATGCCAAGGTCGTGGGTTCGATCCCCGTACTGGACAAACTTTTACCCTTTAAGGCCTCAGAGGCATTTCAGGATTCTGCTTAGTCTCACAGACATGGATGCAGCAGGATACCTTAAATGAGCAGCCGAAATAGCTCAGTTGGGAGAGCGTTAGACTGAAGATCTAAAGGGCCCTGGTTCGATCCCGGGTTTCGGCAAAACACTGCTGTTGTTCTATTTTGTGCACAAGGGTCAGGTGACTGAAAGTCACCCAAAAAGCCTAGCTGCTTCACCCTTAAGTCCACCTACTTCCACTTGACCAAAACGCTATCTTCCTCCCAGATAGTCACGTTGCTTCTGGCGATGATTCCAATGGCCTGATCGACAGCACTCTATAATGCTATGTATTTAGCGTTTTGATGTCCCACTGCGGACACGCTGCTGAATAAAAGAAAACTGTGACTTGATAGGGCTTCTGAAGGCTTGCAATGATATGTACTACACGGAAACCGGCAAAGCTGACGTAAGTAGTTTCGCTTTAAACCCTCAAGGTGCCACCAGCTTTGCAAAAAAAGCCAATGTAAAAAGGCATGAAAACAGGGGTGGAGAATGCAGGCATTGTCCCCGCTACCTCTAGCATGTAAAGCGAGCGCTTAACCATTTGAGCTAATTCCCCTCAGAGCAATCAAAAATTGGCGATTTTCGACGTGGTCAAATTAGAAAAAAAGATCACATTTGCTCTGTGGTGGCCTCTTTGCCCTGCCTGCCGTTTAGTCGTCAAAATGCCTGGAATAGTGCGCTTTTTTTTTGAAGGCCCTACCTGGTCCTGCTCCAGTAAACGTGTGAGGAGCCCTGCAAGCCAAATGACGAGTTACTCAGAAATCAATGCACATTGGCACTGCCTTGTATTGACATTCTGCTACTTTCTGGCAAGGCCTTTTTTTTATTTTTATTTTTTTAACATTTTTTTCCGTTTAGCCCGGGCAGCACGAATTAGAAGACTTGAGGTTCCATGGTGTAATGGTTAGCACTCTGGACTCTGAATCCAGCAATCCGAGTTCAAATCTCGGTGGGACTTTGTTTTTTTACCAGCACCGCACAAAAAAAGCTGGAATAGCATTCTTATCTCTTGAAGGCCGGAAAATGACAGTTACTCTGAGCTTTTTAGGAAATATGGCAGAAAGTGGCCGGTTAGCTCAGCTGGTTAGAGCGCGGTGCTAATAACGCCAAGGTCGAGGGTTCGATCCCCGTACTGGCCAAGCTTTTACCCTTTAAGGCCTCAGAGGCATTTCAGGATTCTGCTTAGTCTCACAGACATGAATACTGCAGGATACTTTTGAAAGGGCAGACGAAATAGCTCAGTTGGGAGTGTGTTAGACTGAAAATATAAAGGTTCCTGGTTCGATCCCGGGTTTAGGCAAAACAGTGCTGTTGTTTTATTTTGTGCACAAGGGGCAGGTGACTGAAGGCCCTACCTGGTCCTGCTCCAGTAAACGTGTGAGGAGCCCTGTACGCCGAATGACGAGTTACTCAGAAATCAATGCACATTGACACCGCCTTGTATTGACATTCTGCTACTTTCTGGCAAGGCCGTTTTATTATTATTTTTTTTACATTTTTTTTTTCTTTAGCCCGGGCTGCACCAACTAGAAGACTTTTATTAAGCTTGGCAGTAAGTGGCCGGTTAGCTCATACTGCCACCTGTAAGTCGTGGTTATTCTTGGTTAAACCGGCCAATCACTTTGTGAGCTGGAACCAAGATTTGTTTTACTCTTGGTTTTACCAGGCCAATCACGTTCCAAGCTGGAACCAAGATTCACCCTATTCTTGGTTAAGGCAGCCAATCGTGTTCCGAGTTACAATGAACGCTATGGCCAATCAGAGCCCTTATACCATCCATGATTTGTATTGTAATAAAAGATTTCGTCGCGGATTAATTCGGAAACCAATTGCAAAGTAAGTATTTTTTTAACAAGGTGGTTTAAATGAATAACCATTACAGTAACGTTAATTACTACAACATAATTATTATATGATTGTTATAGATGTTTTATAATGTTATTTGGTAAGATTAATGTTAGCCGACCAAGCAAACTGTAGTTTTACTACAAACATTTTAATGCAGTTATTAATTAATTAATATGGATCATGCATGATTGCATCACTAATAATAAACCAACAATATAAGGGTCACACATCAATACATCACTAATAATAATGTTATTATTCTTAGTGATGGATTAAATTGTGACCCTTATATTATTGTTTTATTATTAGTGATGCAATCATGCGTGATCCATATTGTTTTATGCTTTGTGATTAGTGATGTATTATGCGTGAGCATTATTAGATTAGTTTATGATTAGTGATGTAGTGATATGTGAGCGTTATTATAGTATTTGTTTATAATTAGTGACTGATGAAATGAGCCTTATATTTATTATTAGTAAAGTGATTCATTAATGTGTGAGAATAATGCACGGGCATTAATGTAACTATGGTAGTAAATAACAATATAAAGTGAAGTAATGTATAATAACTGCATTAAAATGTTTGTAGTAAAACTGTACAGTGTGCTTGGTCGGCAAACATTAATCTTAACAAACAACGTCATATAACATCTATAACAATCATATAATAATTGTGTTGTTGTAATTAATGTTACTGTAATGGTTATTCATTTAAACCAGCTTGTTATAAAAATACTTACTTTGTAATTGTTGTCCGAATTAATCCACAACGAAATCTGTTAATACAGTACAAATCATGAATGTTATAAGGGCTCTGATTGGCCATAGCGTTCATTGTAACTCGGAACATGATTGGCTGCCGTAACCAAGAATAGGGTGATTTTTGGTTCCAGCTCAGGACAAGATTGGCCAGCGTAACCAAGAATTAAAAAAAATCTTGGTTCCAACTCGAAACGTGATTGGCCGGTGTAACCAAGAATAACCACGAATTACAGGTGGCAGTATGCGCCACTGGCCCAGTCTGCATCAGCAGTGCTCATTAGCATGCTGCTTGGAAAGAGGACACGGCTCGGTCAACATGCAGTTCCTTCAACGCTTGCTGTGCTTTCTTGTCATGGCAAGTTGTGGTGTCGATAGGATGCTCTAACACAGAGCATGTGACAGTCCCTCCCAAGAAGAACTGTGATCCAGGCTCTGAGACTTTCTCTTCTCCAGGAGGAGGTTACAAATGTTAGAGTTATTTTTGTCAGAGCAGCTGCAGCACACCTGGGTGGAAGCCCACAGCTAGGCTTGATGGTCTAGCCTGGTGGTCTAGTAATTAGGATTCGGCGCTCTCAACGCCGCGGCCCGAGTTCGATTCCTTGTCAGGGAACTTCCTTTTCACCTCCATGGTGAACTTCGAGCAGTGGTGCCGATGATATCTTCGCAAAGGCAAGAAAGCGGCTCTGAGCACAAAAGACGTCCTTTGAGCTGGAGTCGAACTTACGACCTAAGAATTGGTCCTACAGTCCTCCCCTCTACCAACTGAGCTTTCGAAGTCCAACGTAGCAGTTCCACAACCACACCCTATAAGGTAGCTGCAGTCCGACCGCTGGCCAAAAAGGACAGGAGCAAAAGTACTTAAGCCTTCCCATACCGGGAGTCGAACCCGCGTCACCTGGGTGAAAATCAGGAATCCTGACTGCTAGACCATATGAAAATTGCCACTTTTGAAACCCAGTCTTGGCACAAACTCCAGTTCTTTCTGATCGCTGGCACGTCCCTGCTCCGCTTGAACAAGTGCCACTCATACTTTTACACATTCTCTTATTCACAGTTTCTTGGTTTCCGTAACCGAGAATCTTCTGATCCATAGTCATAAGCGCTATTCTTTGTGCCACTCTGTTCAGCACCTTGTTAGCACATTGCTTGAAGCAAGGACAAGGCTCTGTCAACCCGGAGTTCCTTCACCACACATTCTGCTTTGTTTTTATGGCAAGAGGTTGTGTGGATGGGATGCTCTTACAGGATTCCTGACAGTCCCTCCATAGAAGACCTGAGATCCAGGGTCGGAGACTCTCTCCTCTCCAAGAGGAGGTTAAAAGTCTTTTGTGTCTCTGTGTCAGAGCACTTAGGTGTTGCTGCAGCTCAGAGACCTACAAGTGGAGGAGATTACACTGCAAGTTGGCTGGATGACCTCTAAGGGGTCGGCAGTTATGCCACATGTAGGCTGGGTTTGCGATTGATGTAGCTGTAGTAGACATTCATAAAAATAAAAAAAATTAAAACTGGTTACTCTGAGGTTGTGTTTAGGGTTGGGGTAGGTGTAAAATTGAATAAAACATAGCGGGTTACTGTGAGGTTGGGCCTAGGGCTGGGGTAGGTGTGATTTTAATAAACTGCGATAGGTTGTATTCTGTGCCATGTACAAGACATTGAATCAATGAAACCCACATGGAGGTTTGTTACTGTGAGGTTGGGTTAAGAGTTGTGGTAGGTTGTGTTGTAAAATAGCAATTAGTTTTTTATTATTATTGTCTCTTTTTCTTTTAATCAAACAATTATTTGTATTGGTCATGTAAGGGTCATATATTAACTGAACTTTTAATGTTGTGGGTGAGTGCTGTGCATACTAATTAGCATTTTTGCAGAAGTAGATAGATGCGGGTCCAAAATTAAATTCAGCTCTGCAGAAACTTCCTGTCTGAAGAGAGGTGTTAAAACTGAACACAAAACATAGAAAGATGTATACTTTGTTGTTGGGCAGAGAATTCGTAGAAAAAGAGGAAGTATGTCGAAGGTGTGGCCAATGGAGGACTGAACAATGACTGACAAGTGACGTTACACCAAAACTCCACCTGTTAAGATCAGTTGTGTATATATGCTGAAGTCAGGAAATGTATGTTTGTTGCGAACCTCTTGAATGTAATTCTTGTATTGCATTGGGGTAATGTAACCCAGAGCTCTGTCATCGAATTATTCATTTGTATCCAATAAATTGTTACGATTTTTGACATTGAAGAAAAACCTCTCCAGACCTTTTCTCTTGAACACGCATGGAATAGAGATAGAAATTCCAACAATATGTTAAAATATATTTGAAAAATATTATATACATAGAGAGAGAGAAAGACAGAGACATTAAACCGATGAGATAGAAACTAGAAAAATAGTTGCACTTGTAACACTTTGAGGAAGTAACACTTTGAGGAACTGAGATTTGATGTGAGAGGACAAGATTGAGTTTAGGTGCAAAAACTAAATAGAATAATAATATTAGTAATAATAATTATTACAAAAAATAAAAAATTGTTATGGCTTACACTGGCTGTTTTCATCTATGAAAGTCAGCTGCATAAGACTATCTAAGCCATCATCTAGGGACAAAGAAAAATCATGGACACTTAGTGGATGTGGATGAACAAGATGAAGTGAGTTTAATTTTTCTAAATTTAAAAAGGATAAACACCAAGAAAGAAATCGATAATTAAACATTGCATTTCAGATATAAAAATATATATTAAACAAACATGAGGGGTCAAGGCCTAATATGAACCCTGAGATATAGCAATAATGTTGAACAATTATACCACATGGTAGGCCATGTCATAATTTGTGTTTTATGAATAATAACCCAACTGTGTCTTGTTTTTTAGTCTCCACCATCATAGTGCCCTACAGCTTTGCCTGCAGACTAAGCAGACCATAGTGCTGAGTGGATGGGAGTGAAGATGCCAAACTTTACTTAAAACTATTATTGGAGGTCAAATTGATTTTAAACTTAATAAAACCTGTCTCATTGGTTAAACTCTAGAATGTGGTCACTATGGCTCACATGGTTCTTGAGTGCATGTTTCCCTAACATCAGAGATACCAAGTTCTGAAGGAAAACTGAGAAGGAGGTTGCAGTGGAGAAGAGCAGTAACTGGTCTCCATGAGACATTATTCCAAAGACGGGTAAGACTCTCGTTGGCCACCGGGAGCGACCCAAGCCAGGAATTTTGTCGCGGAAGACTAGGCACCTGTACAGGTAGGCAGGTGTTGAGTGAGATGGTTGTGGAGTGGAGCAGTGATGCTTGAAAGGCCTAGAGCATCCGAGTATTGAGGGGCACTGTGAAAGATCAGTAGTCTGCCTCAGAAATGTGGGCTCCTCCAAACCGGACCACAGCGAACTGCTAAATATGTCTGGAGATCAGACACTCAGAAAAAGGAACTTGTGGGTAAAGTAAGAGGCAGGGTGCTGTCAAGAACCATTTGAGACCATATGATGACTGGTAATATGAAGGAGACAGAATTTATTAAGGTTTTGTTATGAAAATAATAACTAAGAAAAAGACTTAAAGGAAAATATACAATGAATCTCTAAATGTAAAATGTTGAAATGATATTTAACTATTTTTGCAAATTTTCATAGGTTTACTGATACAGGGCAGGAACAGGATATAGGAGGAAGTACAATGTATGGTGGTGACTAAAGAAGAAGAAACAACTATTGGTAACTGAAGAAGTCATTTGAATTATAAATTTTGATGGAATTGATTATTTAAGTAAAGATTTACTTAAAACTAAATATTATGTTGAATCATCTAAATTAAGACGGGATATTAAAAACTAGAAAAGGTTGGTATCAGAAAAAAAAATATTTATGCGTAAAGAAGAAATGGAAATATAAAAAATTTAACTCACGTCATCGGGTAAAAAATTTATAGTTCTAATCTGATAAAAGAACTGA